>NC_016089.4:0-300000 GCF_000004515.6 Glycine max | reverse complement strand
CGATGCCTAATTTAATCTTAAATCATTTTGGTGATGACTGGACCACAAAGAGTTAGCAAAACGAAACCTATGATGTGCCTCTCAAGCCCAGCCAAAAATACTTGTAGGAATCCTAAACTAAGCCACTAGAGAACTATAATATCATGGATCTACTACTATGGGAAACATTGCTGCTATGCTTAGGAGCCACTAATGTACATTTGATGTCATGTAAACATTGCAATCCATGATTGTCAAGCAAGCCTAGTCACAATCTAACAATAAAACATGACTCTCTTCACATTTTCTTTCAATGCTGGCAATGGCTTCACCCCACCACACACCCCACCTGCTCTTGTTGCCTTGGAGCCACCACCTGAGGAGCCATTCTCCTGCTGCAGGTCTGGCTCCATATAGAACCGCGCTCGAAAAGCTGCCAAATGTGCATAATACGCTGGAGGAACTGCACATGAATTAAGTCCACTAAGTTGTAAGAAACAAATATAGATAATATAGAATAGTACATTAAAGTAATTTGTTTCCCTTTGTCCCCTTTGTGTTCAATTTTCATACAAAAGATTTTTATATTGTCAACTAATTAGAAATCATACTAGATATTACTTGTAAATATTATTACATAAATCATCAATCTTATTATACATGAAAATATAGGATTGGATGATGATATAAAAAAACCTTTACATTGTTAATGTATTCTAATTGAATTCTTTTTATTTTAATGAATTCTGATAATTTGCTTAGTAATAGCTGCAGATTCCCTTGGTATTCATGCCTCTGTTTAATCTAGGCTAAAGTATAATCATTAGTTTATTTTACTAGTTACAAGGGTAAAAAATAAATAGCACACATTAATCAAATATGCTTACCAACAGATACGGAGCGTGTACACCTGGCATATGTATAACAGAGATTGTTTGTCAAAGACTGAATTCCATCTGCTGTGAAGTTGTTTTCATCCCACAGAACATGATAATGAGCTGGACGACTCGTACCCTGCATGAAGAGAAACAGGAACCATAATTGAAGCAAATCAGAGAGGTTTAGATTTATATTCTCAGGTAGCTAGAAGCTTTCCACTTTCCAAGATCTTGAGCTTCACCCTGAGCTCCTTTCCAAGATAAGCATTAGACCCAAACCCAAACTTGAGAGGAATGTTAATACAGATTGATGTTTTTCTTTTCTTAGGCCAACAAAGAGAGATTAAAGGTTCAGTACTTCAAACAAATCTCTTCTATTCATCATGTATTGAGAAATGAGAAACCAAGACAGGAAAAAAACTAAGATCCCTCTATACTAATCCCTCCCTAGTGATTTTCAAATCTCTAAACTACACATAGCTTTGAGACTCAGCAATCCCTGAAAAATGGACCTAGAACAAGACCAGGAGAATGACGAGTGTTTCCCATAACATCCAACATACAAATAAGGAAAGCCAATACATAATACTATATGCTACATCTCTCACAAACCCTTTAATTATCTGACAGGTATTAACTTTGCTAAAATATTTCGTTTCATAATCAATCATCATAATCATAAGCTCGGTATTGAAGAGAGAGAAAAACTGTCTTCTACCTGGATGCCAGCATGACTGCACAGATAAAAATCAAATTCTGTTGGATGACAGATTTTGGAATCAACAACAGTCCCTGAAAACAGATAAAATTGTTAAAAGGTTAACCTAATTAGACAATCATTTTTTAACAAAAAGAACACAAACAATTCAGGAACAGTCATCATACCAGGCAATATATTTCCACTCTTATCTGTACTGTTCCTGTCCCTGTGGTTATTTGCAAACAACCGGGTATGGTGTCTTTTTTGTACAACTATGAAAGTTACTGGAGGTTGATAGTTTGGTTCTAAAGAAGCACATGCCTGCAAATAAATATATTCTTGTGAGAACATGTGTTATAAAATGACCTACTAGAACTTATGATGGGAATAAGTAATCAATTCTGACCTTCCGAATTGCATCCAACTCATAAAGTAGAACTTGGTAAAACTGCCCTTCACTTACACCATCCCTGTTCAAATTTCTCGCAAACACAAACAGTTTCAACAAACTAGAATGTTTTGAAAATTAGGAGATATTGATTTGAATGAAATACATTCCCCCACATCTCTGGATAAATTTAGACTATATATCGAGCAACCTCCCTAAAAATACCAAAAAAAAATGGCATAAATGTTTTCCATTCCCTGTGATTTGACAGGCTACAATATGGCACCATCCATCAGATAGACATGAAATAGTGCTTTAACAATAATGCACTTGTGATGCAGCAAGCAGGCTTTTGAAACTAAGCCTAACAAACAACTTTCAGACGTTGGAGTAAAGTAGATTTTTATAACATTTATTCTAAAAGCACAGTCACAGTGTAGTATATTCCATGATAGAATCTATCAATTAAAAAGTTTGAAAGAACAATTTTATTCTAGACCTCTATTTTTTAATCAGGCATGTTGCCACTAGCCACTCAAAATCAACGGAAGTTCAAACCACATATTTTTGTTATGCAAGTCACAACATGCCATGACCTTGCATCATAATTAAACATACATACCTATAAAAGATAATTCTTAGAGGCTTCTGCCCTGTTGCCTTTCTAAAGGAAATCAACAAGTCTCTGCAAAAAAGGATACAAAAAACAATATTTAGATACAGGAGGAAAGTGAAAATTGTATTGTCAAAATCCCATCGTCCCACAACCAAAAACAACATTGAGAATTAGAAAAAAGGAGGTCATATTTCTTGTAATACCGGATCATGCCACCACTGACTAAGCCACGAACAGGGTCGTGCCACATTTTGTACAAATCTTGTATGAGTTCCTGTCTATGAGCTTGAGCACACACTAAACCGGCATATTTCGTCACTTCAGGCCAGTCTTGAGATGCTACAACCTATAGATTGCAATTGCACAATAGATATCAGCTACCAAAACCCTCGTGAACCATTGCAATATTAAAAAATCAAGACAAATGGATCATAAGTGTACGGCTGCTATTGAAGGGCTGGAGTCTTCTCCATTTTCAGGATGGGTAACATCTGCTCCAAATATTATAGTTGGTATGTCACTAACCAATGGTATTCTACAGCTTACAGCATCAACAAGAACGGTGTTTCTACCTCCCATCTGCATTAAGAAGAGGTCAAATGATCATTATTTAGTTGTTGGAAGCATTCCAAAGAAGTCAAATAATTCCGACAATATCCATAGAGCAGGGATGACTACATTGGCCAACATGACTGTATTTTAGTAACAGCATACAATACCAAGAATGCTTCATCATTTTTGTTGGTCAAAACACTCACTGCTATGCTAAAAGCTTAAGCTACTAGGGAAGTACAAATATATATTTTTATTACTTGCCATGTCTGCATCAACTACTGAGATGTGAAACCCATTACTCGGTGCACAAGGTTGGGAGTTTAATCCAACCAATACCATAGGTATCAAAGACTTTACTGGCCAACAACTTATAACCAGTACACATGAATTTTATGCACAAAAATCTATCCATGCAATAATGGTAAAGAAAACCAAAAAAAACGGAGAATTGTCAGACAATTGGCAGAAATTGATAGTAGATTTGAAAGTCTTAGGAAAGAGCTATTTCATGTCACTAGGATTTGAGAGAAAACAAACCTTGACATTGATTTTCAGAGACACATTAGCCAAATACTGCTTTGTGATCTTAAAGACATGCTTTGTCAAACAACATTGAGAAATTAAACCAAGGTCGGTTTCACAAATACGCTTGAGATCACCTGAAAACAAAATATAGTTATATGAAATTATAAATATTTAGAATTTAAACTCGGAACATTGCTTATATGTCCCAACAATTATAATCATGTACATTTATTATCATTGAAGGCGGAAATTATAAATATTTAGAATTTAAACTCGGAACATTGCTTATATGTCCCAACAATTATAATCATGTACATTTATTATCATTGAAGGCAGCTTACCATAGAGAGAACCATTGTTGTCCGGCAATATTGCTAACAAAAGCTCCAATTCCTTTCCTTTGGTTTTGTTTGTTGACGCATGGTAAACATGCTTCAAAGCTTTCTCCACATGCTCAGGTTTGGCATTGTAGATGGGGATAACAGGCTCTGGATTAAATTCCTACAACAAAAATACATTGAATTTCAAGAAAGTTTGTCCACACTTCAAAAACTAAAAAACAGAATAGATGGAAAACTACCATGCCAGATACTTGGCACATTTGAGCTAGCTCGGTACAAAAAGTGCGAGCAACACTGTCTTGTACACTTCGTGAAAAATTTATGCATGCCCACTGGCTGACAGTCATCCCATTTATCATTTTCTGTATCATTCAAGTATTAGCCGACAAAGTGACTAGTATTAAAAACTTACTGTCGCATGAAAACTCCAAGCTAAACAGGAATAGCACATACCTAGGAATTTCATAATTTAAATTAAATTGGACCAAAGAGTTGAGTAAAAATAATCTTGTTATAAATGACTTAAAAATATCAGCATTTCCCTTTATTGTTTTTTTTACAAAGACAAAGTAAAATAGTTGCATTTCACAACTGCTTGAAAACAAATAATTGTAAAATGTACAATACCTTGTTCATCATATTCCACTGACCAACTTGGGGTAAACAATTCTTTTCTTTCCCACTTTCATGATATTTAAGCTGCAGACAAGTACTGCATATCAATCAATAGTGAAAAAAAAGTAATCATACTTTAAGTATCTTACACCTCTTGGTTGAGATGCACATTACCCATGGGGCAGGGAGAATTCGCGCTTCTACAGAAGCTAGCTTTTCACTAATTTTAATCCCAAATTCCTTTGCATAAGGATCTTGACCATAAGCATTGTGCTGAATGGTCTGCATGAAGCAAAATTGAAATGTTAATTTGATGACACAACTTTATTGTTTAGCTTCTAGAATATCATGGATATATATTATTTGTTTGTGAAGATATAAATTTCATAGTTGAATGTGTTTTCCCTTAATCAGCTTAACTGATTTAGTAGGTTTTATTTGTCAAAGAGATCTCATGCTTTGAAGTTTGAATCATTATTTGTATGTTCCAATTTCCACATTGTTTGAATCATGTTATAGTCATGCAAGTTTTATACTATTTTGACTTTCAAGGTGTAAGTGACCCACACACAAAGCTAGAACATAAATTTGCCAACTACTTTTGGAAAGAATAATGGAAAATTAACAGCATAAATGTCCCTCACTTCATAATGGCGGCTCCACAACCAAATATAAGCAACTAGCAGGGGTGCAAATTGTCCATCTTTTTTTATTAATTATGAGGGCAATAATGAATGTGAGCTTATTTTACATTCAGAAAAGCTTACTGCTTATAGTCATAAATTTAGTGTTGCAGAGAGAACTTTTAACGCTAAAACTGTTTTGAATAAATATTAATCAATTCAAAACAGGCAAAATACCTGCAAAATGTCATTTTCTCGATCACGAGGTCTTTGACAAGTAACTTTCAGGAGAGCAGTGATTTGCTTCTCATTCAACCTTTTTGTATATCGTTGTCCCTCAACAATTTTGCAGGCCTGAGGAACCAGAAGCATGTAAGAAAAATCAAATAATTACAAGAAAGAAAAGCACCTATGTCAATTACCAGGAATTTCCCCTACCTCCATAGGTAAATAATTTGCCTTCTTTTGATTTCCTACTTGAAGGCAAGGAAGGTGAGTATATTTAATTGTGAAACCATACATCTCTTGAAAGTATTCAACTACTGACTTCATAGTTGAATTCTCATCAACAGGAAACCTAAAGAGATACATCCTTGTCATCAAGAAAACTAGAGGAAAATAATTGGAATATCTTTGAACTTAGTGTAGAAGAAGAGTTACTATATATATTAAAATAAAATATTATAAAACAGAATTATTACTTACACAAGTTCTCTGGTTGGTTGACAAGTCAAACCAGAAACTCGATACTTTCTTCTAACACTCCCTCGGTGGGTTACTTCGACTTTAACTCCTCTAAGGGCTTTCTTAATCTGTTAGACATCTTAAAGTAGCTCTGTGAGTTTTATAGTATTAATACAAAAATTGAACTTAGCAAGCTCTGTTCATATAAGTACTTTAATGCGATCAGCATCAGACAATTGCCTCGACAGAATATCTTTTCCTAATAGCTGGCCAACATATTCCACAACTGGAAGAGGTTCAATGAACGCAGCAGAAGCCATATCTATGAAATGCAAGAAGTGTACAAAGAAAAATTAGTAGTTAAAAACTGTACTCCTATCAGCAAATGATATCTATGGTGAGTAATATACCAATATTGAGTGAAAGACCCATCTGAGTAGGCCTTATGCTTTGGTAAAATCCACACCACGATTCCAAACCCTCTCCAAGCCGTTGTGGTGTTCTAATATCAGGTGAAAAGAAGGACCTCCCAATTGGGCAAAACCTTTATAAAATGAAGCTTTTGTGAGGGGGGAAAAAGAACTTCAAGTTTCACATTTTCTCTCAATTATTTTGCAAAACTACCTCTTAGATGATAGCTCTCTTAATACAATGTCAAGAATTTGGAGTGCCTCTTGTGGAGCTTCAGCACATTTACCCGCTAGAAACTGGCCCAAGTGGTGCAAATTGGCCCTGGCAACAAACTTGATCACCACTCTATAATCTCTTTCCCTTCTGAAAAATGGTGCAAGTGTCAGTTGGAAATTGAACTTAATTCAAATGCATATAGAGACACACACACACATACATATAGTCCACCATGCTTATGTGTTGAAGCCAAATAGAAGTATGAAATTACTATGCAATAATAAATCTTACTTGGGGCCATTAACTCTATCCTCATCATCCACAACCTTTATCTTGAACTCTCTCCAGGAAAAGGGAAGTGGCCCTGCAGTGTACAGACTTTTTCTGCCATCATATGCTGGAAGCCTCATCCCAAGGTCAGACTCTTTATACAGCCTCACAAGTTCTGCTATAATGGACCTGTTCACTGCTTTGGAAGACACTTCGGGGGTAATACTGACCTACAAAACACGGCAAAGGCAACAAACAATAAGAACAAAACTTCAGGCCAAAAATTTAAGGAGTCATAAATGTTACTACTAGGATAAGGACGGCAAAAAACAGATCCTTCTGCAATTGAACAGCACATAAAAGAGGGAATCACAGGAAGAATTTAAACACTTCCATAAAGGGCTACAGTAGTTGTGAGTTACTTACAAGTCACAAAACCCCAACTTAATTTTTCCTTACCGAAGGCTACAGTAGATTGATAAAGACCAAGCAAGCAAAAGGAGCCTTACATCATACTGGTTCAAGTCCTTGTCTGGTAACTCTGCAAAGAAGTGGTTAGCCTTCACAATGCACTTTGTCCCAACTTGTCCATAGCCAGGCCTAGGAGCAAAGCTCAAAGACTTGCTTGAAGTGGGGCAACTCATCTCTATTTCACCACACATGGTGCTTCCATTTTCAACACCACTTGCCACAATAGGTCTCATCAAAACATCTCCTTGATCACATTTTCTTCCTCCACCTCTGCTCCTTCTTCTCCCCTTGTTCCTTACATGAGGTGAAGTTTGGTTGTGGGGTAGTTCCTGTTGTGGCAGTGGCGGTGGTGGTGGACCTTTGCCATTTTGAACAGCTCTAGGAACCTTCTTAGCTCCATTCATGGGGTTCTGCAAATGGGGTTTGATCACAAGGTGTTGTTCTGAGCTCTCCCTCATCTGTCTCACTGGCATGTTCACCTTTTGTGACGAGTGCTGGCCAATGAATACACAAAGAAGAATAAGCACACTTTGTCAAAGAGGACCAGTTTTTGACGTTTAGTTTTTGCTCGTAACAGCAAAACAGTGCCAATTGCTTCAGCCACGAACAAACAAACAAAGATGGAAAACTAATGAGTAGTAATTGCTGTAAAGCAAGAACCCAAAAAGTAAGACTTAATTATTATGAGTTGTGTTTTCAATGGACTAATGCATAAAGTAACATATTGGTAATGGTATGATGTGAAAACTGTGTGGTACAGGCATTGTTTAAGGATACAAAATCATTACTATTTGCAAAAGTTGAAAAATTCAACTAGTCACCCTTGTATCAGCAAGCAACCCCAAAAATGGTGAGGTGGTAGAACCATAGGGCAAAGTAAGACAAAAAAGGGAAGAAAAAAAACAAATTTTGACAACATTTTCTTCTGCCCTTTTGCTTCGCATGAAATATCACAAACACAAAAGTAGCAACAAAAAACCATTTAGTATTGTGCAGTGAACAGACTAATCACTGGGTATGGAAGAGAAAAACTGATAATAAAATGCAATTAGACATATAATGATATAAATGAAAATCCCAGAAAATGGAAATACCCAAAAGACAAAACTACCAACTCCTTAGGACTGTCCCCTCCTACCAAAAACTGAAAATCTCACCTAAAAAAACCAACAAATACAACCACATAGAACACACTTGAATAAAAAAAAAAGCATTAGAATAAAAAATTGACTGTGAAACCAAGCCAGGTTTGAAGCAAACCTGTGAGTACTGCCTTAGAGAAGAGAATAAAACAACCAGAAGAAAACAAAAATTAAGAACATATCATCCTAAGTGAAGGGGAATAAACATTAAAAAGGGTAGAAAAATCACTGTCTAGAAGATTTGTAGACAGAGAAAAAAAACCTTATAATAAATAAATGCAATGCAAAGGCTACATAGCAAAAATGCTTTCTCTAATAAAATGCCTTGAAGTGTAAACAAAGACAAAACAGAAAATGAAAACCCACCAACCGACCAAACCATGAGAATGGAAAATGAAGAAAAGAACAAAACTTGAACTCACTCACCCTCTTTCTCTTGGTTAACGAAGAAGGGAAGTGAAAGACTTTGGTTTTGGAGGATTCAGAATTTAGAAGAGAAGAGAAGAGAAGATAAAGGGGAGAAGAAGAAGATGATGGTGGTAGTGAGATGAATCTTATACACGCATGCAAAAGAGCTTTTGGTGTTTTCTTTATCACGTGTAAAAGAGACTTGTTTTCTCTCTCTTACATGAAACATTTACACACCCCTTGTGTTCTAGTTGTAGTAGCAGCAGCCTAGAGAGAGAGAGTTTAATATAAAAAAATGGTGAAAGGTGGAGAGAGAGAGAGAGTTTAATAAATAAAAAAATGGTGAAAGGTGGAGAGAGAGAGAGGGGTAATGAGTCCAAAAGAGGTACTGAGGATTATAAAAGCAATCATACAAGGAAGAAGAATAATTCGAACTTGCAGTCCTCTCTCTTGCAGGCTTCTGCTATGTATACTTTGTGTCTTTTTTCTCTCTCTCTATTTATTACAACAATGTTTATTTATGTTTTTTTATGCTAAGTAGTGTTGTTAGGATGAAATAGAGTTTTTATTGAAAGTGTAACAACATATTTTAATAATTTTATGATATCCAATGCAACTATAATATGAAAAATTATATTTATTACATTCTGTAACCAATATCCTATTTTTTATGAGAAACAACAATCAGATAAAATTATTATGAAAAGTGGATGTTCTTTTCTAAATTTTTAATTTTTACATGTATCTTTTATATTTTTGTTCGAAACACAATTAATATTGAATGTAAGCATTTTTTGCCATTAGAAATTGGAACCTAGATTATGACTTTAAAAGAAATTAACTCCTTTATGTGGTGAATTCCTATTAATTTTCTAAAAGTATAAAACTTGAAGTGTGTTTCAATGCAATGCAAATGAGAGTCGATTCATGCCCTCACAATCATAGTATTACCGCGAGAAAGGTGGATTTTTAATAGCGTTGAATACAAATTTTTTTAACGTGTCAGATACATTTTAATAGGTATTGTTTCTGTTATTTTCTTATCAGAACTAAAATTTGGTCTCAACAATTTACATAATCCTTAAATATAAACAATGAACAGTTGAGGTGGAAGTAGAAGAATGAACAATTTCATAATAATTGGTTCATGCTGTGGGTGATTTTCTCTCTCTTGCTCTCACGATTTTCATGGTAAAATTTTTCCCTCCTCCCAAGGTAAATGTCCCAATAATCTTTACTTTGTGAAGTGTTCACTTCCCATCATCCACTTACTTACGGTTTGCTTGGGTAAGTCTTGTAAGTCGTAACGGTCGATTCAATGGTTTTGGGCATTTGGGGGGTCCACTTTCCAAGCCTTGTGCTTTTTTCTTTAATGACACTTTTTTTTTATTTGGAGTTTTGTGTTATGATTCAGTGCTTCTCGGTTCACGGCATTATCTTGTGGGCCAGGGGGTTAGCACTGTTGATGGGTTCAAATCATTAGGTTCATGACCATATGGTGGGATCTCGATCATGATTCTTGACTTTGTTGGGGTGCATTTTGGCTTTGGCTAATGCTAATCATTGGATTATGCGGTGTGAGTGAGTGAGAGAGAGAAACAAAACCTGAGGTGGCCATGAAAGGAGATTGCCTATGATGATATCATGGACTTGGACCATAGTGGGGTGCCACCAGAAATGATATCCATGGTGGGCAATAAACTAGGTTTTGATCAAAGCTCACTCGATTGTAATTTGGAAAACTGGTTCTACATGATTACCTGTTGACCCAAGCAACACACATCACACTTTTGAATTGTAATGTAACAGACCACACCATACCATGGCTGTCATTTTTCCCCTATGTTTATTATAATGTGTATGTTTGGTTTTATATTAAAAATTAATTCTGAGCCTGTGATTTATTTTAAGTAAAATTTCACATGTTTTGTGATATGTTGGAGATGAGTTTAGAATTCATACTAAGTCAATAGCTAATTTTGAGTTAGAAACAGCTTTCATCAATTTTTCTGTTGGATTCAAAATTTTATATTCAATTTTCTCTTAGATTGATTTTACATTAAAAATATTCAAATATAAATTATATTAATTCAAAAATAATTTTAATTAAAATTAATTTCATTTAAAACTAATTTCATCAACACTCATCCAAAACACACTAAGTGTGTGTTTGGTATTGCGTTAATGATTCAAAATCACGGTCAAACAATGTTTATCTCTCATTTCGTTGTGCATAAAGATGTTGGAAAAGCATGAAAAAGGAAGGGAAGAGCACCAAAAGGTACATATTTTGTCATTTGGTTGTAAATAAATAGCCTTAATTTAAAAAAAAAAACATTTTGATAAGAAGAAATGCGACAAAATATGAACTTTTACTTCATTGCCCTCTCATCTTCATTTTTGGTGTCATCTCATTCCAGACATTTTGTGACGTGGCCTAAAGGACTTATCACTAGCGCACATGGCATTGTGGTGATGGATGATGTAGTTTTTTATTTCCATTAAGCATAGGACTAGCGGTCATCGAACAATTCCTCCACAAGTAGAGAACAACCAAGGACCAGTTCATCGTTGCGGTTCCCAAATCCCTCTCCTTCCTCGACATTGCCACCATCCCGATGTACTTCGCCATCATTGAAATCGCACTCTTCGCAAAAGAGTGAGTGCGCCACTATGCAAGGGACCCCAGTCAGGACTCGCGACAGAGCAACCTTGAAGGTGGTGTTGTGAGTGTCAGGTATGATGAAGTGTTCGTCGTTGGTGATGGTGGAGATGGCAAAGCTTTGACACGATGGGAGTAAAGAATGAAGGGAAGAAGAAGAGAAATAAGTTCAAGGCTATGCCACCATAGATCATTCTCTTTTCCTCTCTTGCTCTTCGTCTTGTACTCCCATTAACAGCAAAGGTAGAACAAGAATAGCCGAACTTCAACATGAAGCCATGAACCATCGCAGCACAAGTGTAGCAACAACAACGAAGCTTTGCAGCTTTTTTGGACGATAATTGCACAGTGTGAACAACATTCTAGATCCGTGTGAAAGTGAACAACATTCCAACACCACCGCCTTGTGGCGCGAGTTTGATAGAGGTGCGATGGCGGCACAGGTTTGACAGAGGACAAATAACTTCAAAGAGGGAAAGGGTTAATTTTGGAAAGAAGATACAAAAAGTAAAAAAGAAAAATAGAAATTTTAAAATATCAAAACCGTTCATTTTGAAAATAAAATGATCTAATGATCCATTTTCACTCACTTACCGTGCGAAAGTTTTTCACTCTAGCACGGTAAACTCTGTCATGTTTGGGTATCCATTGGTTGAGAATTAAAGTATATTCTTTAAAATAATTGTTTTGTAACTTTTGTCACAAACATGCTTTTAGAGTTGTCTAAATGATTTTCTAAACAAGCTATCTTTAATCCACTTAGATATCCATATTAAAGGTATGCACAATTAAACTGCAAATACAATGTTTTTTTTAGCTTCAAACTTATTATACCTTGTACATTTTAGATTTATGGTCGAGTTAAAGTGAATAATAAAAAATATGATAATGGAAGGATCAATATATGCACATATTTGCATTGTGCAATAACTTATTTTATTTTCAAAAGTTTAATTTTACCCTCACCAAATAATAAGGATGAGATTGAGAATGAAAGAAATATATCTTCAACCCTTTTACTCTTCTAATCAGTCAAGTTGTTTAGGTGGGAGTGTATCAACACATTGATTGACTAGCGTAGAGTGAAATCCAACATATGTTCATGTGTTGATTAACTACAAAAAGGTCCAACTATATTTGAAGTAAGCCATTAATAACAAACACCACAAATAAAAAGATGGGTCTCAAAGTCATTTCCCACTCCTTTTCACTCAAAAGCATGACCCTAGCTTGAGAAAAGTCAAAAGCTAAAATGTTTTTATGGTCCCCCATTTTTAAATCCAAATATTTAGTCCTAAAATTTTCAAGATCAATTTTGATCTATCAATCAATTGATTATACATAATCAAATGTTAATTTTGATGTTGCTTATTGGTAATAACATAACACTTATGTAGATTGTTGGCGTTGTGTTAATGTTACAAAAGGATAAATGGTTTAAAATTAATAAAAATGATTAGGGATATAACCCAAAACATTCAACCATTGATTAAGCTAATTGATTTATTTTCGATGAAGAATCAACAATATGTTAAATATATCATTACTGCACGAGTTAATAAAGTTTTAAGGTGTTGTGAATCTCTTAACACATTATTTGATTTACATAGATAAAAAAAAGTTTAATGTAATTTTTTTCTTATTTTATAATAAACCAATTAAACTACATAAATAATTTATATAAATTATTTTATGTAGTTCATTCAATTTACCAAAATTTATTTTAATGTGTAAATAATTTTTATTCAAATTGTAAAAATCAATAAAATTTTATAAATACATGTGTAAATTATTTATATAAATTATTTTATGTAATTTATTCTCTTTTGGACTCTAATATAAACAAACACAAAATGTAAAAGTTGGACAGACTAAAATAAAATAAAATATAAACTAATTCAATTCTACTTAATACCATTTGTAAATTACATTTTAGCCGAAGTCAAATAAGTAAGCTCAACAAAGGTAAATGACTAATTGACATTTTATGGGTCAAATATTGTTTTGAAAGTGAGATATTCTAATTATTTAATTATAAATTAACTTTTTTTAGTAAGCACAACAGTTAAAATATTTAACTTCTCGGTGAAATTTTAATGTATTTTTATAAATTTTGATTCTTAGGAACGATTATGTAAATATTTGTTGGTCGGAGAGTTAATCACACTTAAATTTAATTATAAAATATGCTTTGATTAACAAGAAAATAAAACAAGAATCAATAATTTACAGTACCAAAATAGGCACCATATGTCCTTTTATGAGAGTTTCAGAATTTCCGAGTACACGGCCGTCACTGAATATATATAGTCATATACACTGTCTTTGAAATATGCAGCATCTCTGCTGGTAAATTATTTATAAAGAAAAAGACTGTGGATTTGATTATTTCTCAATTAATCATCCCCCACTCATCTAGAAATCACCAATTAATTTACTTTTTTTTTATAAGCCAAACCAATTAATTTACTTATCTTTACCTTATTTTTACCATATGCCAATATTCTTTTGTCATTTCAATATGTTATCATCAAATGTTTGAAAACTCGAGAGAAAGCAGTTAGCGAAGATATTTTTTCCACGGTGATGAGCAATCACAATTCACAAGATCAAGCTTAAGTACACCAGATTGTATCTTTGACCAGTGACTTTGGTTCTTGAGGCCACTAAACATAAGTGAGGGACCACTCATTACAATTTACAATCCCATAACTCCAATATGCATGGTTCTTCAGAGGAAAAAAAAGTAAGAACCGATATAATAATAATATATATTAACTACAAGATTTTGAAAGGACCATAATTGTCCTATAACCCAACATAATGATGGTCTTATTAGATGGTTTCGGTTGCATTCTCACATGATTCCCCAATACATTTAATGCACCAAATCATTACTTTCCATGTAAGGGGAGCCAGAGAGAGAAATTTGATTTTCTTAGCAGGCATGGCCTTGTTTTGTTCTGGCATGGAGATGTGATTATATTAATTGGCCCATTTTCATATCACATTAAAAATGTAATTGATTAGGGATAAATATGAAGATGATGGGTGATTTGCAAGGCTTGTTGGTTACTTGGACCTTATTTTTGTAAATCATGAAATAAAATAATGTATGTGAGTTTTTTGTTTGGTGAATGGTGAGTATGTGAACACAATAATGTACGAGAGTATGAGTGTTTATAATGCATAGATACTTTAAAATTAACGATATATTCAGATGCATATACTAGGAAAGCTTGATTGTTTTTGTTTTTCTTACATAATAAAAGAATCATTATCATAACTGGAATATATAAAATATTTTATTTAAATTTGATTTTTTTATCATCATATTAATGCATGTGAGTTTTTTTTTAATTGAGTACATGTGAGATGTGTTATCGACTAAGTTTTATTAAAAAAATTTAACTAACCATTTATAACGAAGGTTCTCATGTTAATCAATTTTGTTTTCATAAAGCTTGAAATTAAAATCTTACTTAAAGAATCTGAACTACATTTGATACAATACCGCATATGCTGGTTAATAATATTAGGAATGAAAAAAAATATAAAATGAGTGCCAGATAATAATTCCATATTAATTTGAATCAACCCATATGCTTCCATTTTTAATAATATTCCACTTCACCTTCAGTTAAACACATAAATAGTTAACACGTTGATATTAATTAAAGACTAAAAGCAATAGTTTTATATTTTTCAAGGATAAAAATAAAACAAATTAAACGGATCAAATAAAATTTTACTTGTTTTGTAAAATACTGAAAATATATTTAACCTATAATAAATTAATATAGATACAAGTTAAAAAAAATAAAAAATCAAATTAATAAAATACGAACAATTGATAATTATTTTATTGTTACGAAAGTTTAGGGAGAGAGATAATGATCCCATGCAAGACAAAGAAGATATAAAGCTTGTATACTCAACATATCTACTCGACCAACCGATTGTTACATAGTAATTTACAAATATAATTAAATTTTATTTAATATATATTGTTACACGTACGGTAATTTATTTTAATTTTTTTTTGTAAACAACATGTATTTTTCACATGAAATAATATATTTAGGTGGAATAAGAACATAATACCTGATAAAATTATGTTTTTGAGTATTTAACTGAATTGCATGGATAGATTTAAATTAAGAATTTCTGATAAAATAAAAATAACTCAACAGAAACGGTGATACAAAGGTATTTTATGTAAAAAAAATGATGATATTTAGTGGTCCGTGCAACGTGGATGGGGCATGTTGTGGTGTTGGGCTCTGCTCTCTCTGCCCCATAATGTGTGTCTCACTCAGCATATAAATATATGCACCTACCTATCCTATCCTATGAGTTTCTAAACATTTTCCCCTCATCCCTCAAGCTTACTTTTTATGCCAAAACCACTCCCAACCTACATTTACTTCCCCTAGGGTGACATGTGAAAGTTCAGTGCAGGTGTCAAAAGCTATCTTCTTCAAAGCAAGCTTAAAGGGATTATTTAGATGAAACTTTATTCAATGATGCCACACTCATATCCATATCATCTATTCTTTGATAATGTGAGATCCTGTCCCAGCAGTGAATACAAATATATATGTGATCATTATATTCAAGCAAATATAAATAGATATAACTCCCACACAAAGTGTCATTCAGCAAAAACAAGTGTGAAATTATCCTAAAAATAGCAACCAAATTAGTAGTTCTAAAGAGAATTGTGATATATTTTTTTTATTGAAGGGGACATGAGAGGGAGTTTCACTTTTTTACTTTAGCAAGAAAAATAAAAATTTGTACTCCGTATAATTATTATAGAACGCAAAATCACCAAATATCTTGTATTTATGTAAGTATTTTTTAATCTCTAAGATATATAGCTTGTGGGAGCGATTCTTATTTAAGAACTCTTGATTATTGTAAAAAATAAAAATAAATAATAACAACTATTGCATCAAAATCAAATTAAAAATAATTGATAGTTCAAGATTAAAACTCAATTTTAAATCTCTCCTAGTTAGCATTGTTGTTATCATCACCCAAAATAAATAATATTAGGGATGTGATCAATAAGTATTGATAATTGATTTTAATCTTAATAATATATTATTCTTATTTTTTTATCCAAAAAATATTTGTCTCCATTTCTTCTGTGACCATGTTTTTGAAAAAGCAAATGGTACTTTCTATTACGTGTGACACATTTTTATTTAATTTAATTTTTCATAGATGTATTAACCTTATTTTGATAAAAAAAAATGTATTAACCTTGTTGATAATTTATGATGAATTTTGTTTTGACACGTTTAGAAAATGAGAAATGAAAAATTTATTTTAGTTTATCAAAAATTTTATTTTATTTTTTTCTACCTAAAAATATTTTTAAAGAAACTTATCCAATCATATTTTAATTTGGTGGAGTGGAATAGAAGATTCGTTTTATATAATGTCCTGTGATATTAACTTTCGTTTTCACGAGGCATTATGGTAGAAGGATTTGTTATTTTATCAGCAAATTAAACAAATTATTATTAACAAGGTAGCAGCAATACCAATGATAATTACAGGATCCAAAACATGAGAATTTACTAGATACAGCCATGGGCAACCCAGTCCTCCTTCTCATATCATCAGTACATTGTTACAATTAAGAGTGTATTTAAATCCATAAAGTTCCAAAAAAGAGAAATGAAATCCAAATTCCAGTTTTTTCCATCAAAGATGATACTGTTTATTTGATGCTCCACAGTGTCCTCACAACCCCACGCCAAACTGATTTCCTCATTTCCACATCTTGATTTTCCAGCTACAATCATGCTGAAAAAATGTTTGTGTGGTTCTTTGTTTCTTTCCGCTAGCTACAAAGGAATAGCTTTTACATAAAAATAATTGTGGATTGATATGATTTTTTGACAAACGCAACTTCTTGTTATGGTTAAAGGAATAATATAATACTGTTGGATGTTTATAAAGCATGCTTGCCATCATGGTGATACTACTAAGCCCTACCTATTTACTAGTTTACTAAGCATTTATGTTCTTCCTTGTTAGTAGTTAATTAAAATCTTCTTTATTATTACATTACTAGTATAAAAGAAGCTAATTATTTTAATGTCTTTGGGTTTGTGTTGTGTCTGGAAATGCACGCGTGCATAGCGTTCCATGATATTTGTTTTGCCAATTCTTACCTTCTCCCCACCTCTATATAATTGCATTAATAATTATTGTACAACATTTTGTGCCCTCTTGCAGTGTAAATATACAGTTTGATTTTGGCTTGTAATTTACTACAATGTGAAATAAAGTGGTGTGACCTACACTCATATGCAACATATTTGAGTTTAATTTTATTTATATACGTACATTTGTAATACGTTTTCAAATACACTATTAATCTTTGACAACATCCTTGTCTAAGAAATGAGTAATGATTAAATATAAAACAATAACATGAAAGGAAATTAAGAAAATAAGAATGGAGCCAAATCATAAGTTCAGAAAGAAATTTTAGGACTGTGTTCAACTTTTTGACGGCTCCTTGCAATTATCAACTTTGTCATTAGCGATTAATTGTGACTTTTTTTCTTTCTTCCTTGTTGTCTATAAACTTTTCACCTTGAATCAATTCAAAAAATTCATATTAATTTACACTTTGTTTAGAAAAGAAAAATGGTTCAGAAATAGTATGCTGGAGTATATGTAATTTCAAAAAGAGATTTAAAAATTATCTTTTTCTTTATTAAAAATAAGCTTATTTATTTTTCTAAGAGCTTTTTTATTTTATTTATAAAAGATGTATTTGGCAAGATTTCTACTTCTTTTTATATATAGAATGTAAATTTTCTGCATTTTGAGCCAACTACAGACTTTGCAGCTTAGATACCAGTCATCATCCATTCAAAAAACAAAATGCCCAGGAATCTCAAAACTAACAAATATTTTTCATTCAAAGTGCACATTTAGTTTATCTCCAAACAAACTATACTACCAAATGCGTGGATTAAGTAACACATATGTATTGTAACTTAACTAATAGTTTTGAATTCAAGTTTTAAATATGTTATTTCATTAAATATTTAGAGATAAAATTTGATTACTCATAATGATCTGATTTAGCTCAAATAATATTGTATTCCGGAGAGAATACATGTGATCCTATATCAAAAGAACCGAACATGCTATAACTTTTTTTTTTCTATTATCTTGTTTACTTATTTGTAAATGATTTATTGTTTATGTGGTTATCATCTACTAATCCCCGAGCCCAAGCCCCACCTATTCACTTTTTTTTCTAGAAAAAAAAAGACACAAAGTGGGACAGGTTCAAGGAGAAATCAAAGAGAGAAAAAGATATAGATTTGTCTTTTAGGTCTTTTATTTGAACCCCACAACTGTCCTAAAAAGTCCATGGGCCAATTAATCTTTTTACGGGGGCCATACAATCCATGTTCCGTACAGTAATTTGGGCTAGTAAGTACCCCCCACCCCCAGACCAAAATACAGAGTTTAGTGCAATGTTGGCAAACACAGACAAAAAAAAAAAAAATTGTAATGTTGGCAAGCTTGCAAAAATTTTAGCCAATGTGGGTGCTGCATATAACAAATTATACACAGTACACACTAAAAAAAAAATTGAATGATCAAACAAAAGAATCGACGAGAACATACATATATTTAGAATGAGAGAATGAGAACATCACAAAGTGAATTTCCCATATATGTTGTTAATAATGTTACTTTAAATTTACTAGTTTGGTTCCAAAAAAATCATGGAGATGAGGTTTATGATTTAATAAAAGTAAAACAAAATGATATTGTGACATCATTTTCATTGAAAGTGCCCCAAACTTTTGCAATAGCTTTAGTTTCCACTTTATTATGCCTTTATTGGAGCTGACAAAAGGCTTGAGGTGGTCATGGGCCTATGAGCTGCAAAGCCGAGGCTGCTGGATTCCGTGTGTGTCTATGAGAAAAGAGAGATTTTAAATCCAATATGATTCTTTTTGCTTTATTATGCCTGGTACTGTGCTTTGCACATATGCAAGCCCAACATTATACGCTGAATCAAGACTTTCCTGTATTTTTTTTCTTAATTTTTGGTGTAGAATTTCGTATATTCATGGTTCCTGTGATATGGTTTTTTTCAAAGTGTATCATGGGGATTTCTTAGTTTTCCTAGCAAGAATCCAAAGTGATTACTTTATGGGCAAATTCATGTATTGACAATGAAATAAACAATGGGCATGCACTAGATCCCCAAATCAGCAGGCATTTGGGGGGGATAAAGTAAAATACCTTTTTAATCGGTAAGAATTAAATGCAAGTATAGGGGGGGGGGGGTGGGGGGTGGGCAAATATTCTTTCAGAAATATATTGGTCGTAGATGTTTCTTAAAACTATTAATTAGAATATATTGAAAATATTTATTTATTAAACTAGGAATTTAATCATCTTTAACATCGAATATGGATAACTTGTGTACTGTACGAATAACCTAAATAAAGGAGTATGAAGGATGAAACAAGAAGTGATAACCCTTTATTTGAAAGTTAAAGGAGTTGATTTTAACAGTTTTAAAATTTAACATACATGTACATCAGTACAAGCATTTTATCTTAAGCCAAGTTGTTGATTATTGCATTATATTATATCCGTGAACATTTTGATTTAACTCATGAAATATTGAATCAAAACAAGATCAAACTTTATACACTTACTGTAATAATTATCATATGTGTAAGCATACTAACAAAAGCTTCTGGGCATTTTGTGGCTTGTGTTCTGATGTACGTAGACCAAAACAAAATGAGAGGAAAGAGGTAAATATAATATTATATGCCTTTTTTGTTAAGCAGTCCTAGGTTTTTGGATCGAATCTTGCCGATTAGTACCCAGGTAAAGGTATTAGTTTGTTAAAAAGTTAATTAAAAGAGAAAATATTTTAGTGAAAATCATATAGAAGCATATCTAAAAATCATAAGGAAGTGCATATTTTTTCGTATCATAATAAAATCCTTTTTCCTTTTACTTTTCCTTAGCCAAGCCAGTGTCTTAAGACACTTGTTTTCCTTTTGGATTAAAGGAGTCTTGTTGCAAACCTACTGGTATGAAATAGATGAAATTACTTGAGCTATGCTTGGATTAACGTTGAAAATTCGTTGGAAAGTGTCAAACTAGTTTTAGAGAAAGAATTTCTTTATATTTTTGAAAGGGTCTAAACGGTACCCCAAACATGAATTTGGTCTGCAAGCCAAGGCACTAAAATCTATAAGGCACACTCACACTGGAATGATTGATATTTGTGCAACTTGTGTATGAAATTGTCCGCAAAGGTAATATATGTTCATATATTAATGAATTTTGAAAAGGCACTGAATGATGAACAAAGAAATAAAATTGCAAGTTGTTACTGTTGTGAATATTCAATTGGTCAAAATGGACGCTACTGTCACCGGTTCAAATCTCCTGCTCCAGTAAGCTTTGCAAAAATCTTCAACACATGAATAATCACAATGCTGCAAATGATTCTCCAAAACAGTTTTCTCCTTTGTATTGGAAAGTTAGAAGGATGGCAATCTCATGAAGCAAGGAAGCCTGAAGAAAATCTCATATTTTGGCTTTATCCCAAGCTTTTTTGCTGTTCTTAAAGCAGGAATAGCATATTTAGAATGGTAGTGAGGTAAGGGAAAATTGTGTTCATTTTCACCATAAGCTTCAAGCAATTCACTGTTGCTTTAAGAAAACCATGTTTGTAGGTGGTTTTAGTCTTTTAGGAGGGTCAGCACGTTGTCTAGGACACCAAAACACACTAAGTGTATGCTTGATAGAGTGAAAAGAAAAAAGATGAAAGTTTTGAATTAAAATAAAGAATAAAAGTGTGAATCCCATAAAATTTTAATGTTCATTTCATTCTTTTTTCATACTCTTTTGCCTCTACCAAACAGATTGTAAAAGTCCTAGGGAAATATCTTCAAATTACAAAACAAGGAACCCATAGCTATGAAATGAGGATGTTAGATAAGACTAAGAGTGATGACTTAGGATTTTCAATTTTGAGATAAGAAGTACAAGTACAATTCGAGTTGTAACTAATTATAAATTGTTTTCTCCATTTTTTTTTGTGGATACCAAGAAGTGAGTTTAATTGTCACTTTTTTTTACTAGGTATTGTCCTTTCTCTATTTATATTTTTGGATACCAAGGAGTGATTATAATTGTCAACTCTGTTTTTTTACTAGGTATTGTCCTTACTCATGTTTTCTGAAATTATTCCCTTTATATTTATTTCTTTACTAATCTGTCAAATGACATGGAAAAGCTCCCAAAGATATAACAATTTGAAATTGGAAAATATTCACAGCAAGATGGCCACGCAGATGTTTAGAGGGATAACTCAACGATTCCAATAGCTTAGGCCAAAGATGCTCAGGAGAAAACAAGGCTGCTTGAAAAATGATTCATGGGAAAAGGAGATGATGAGGACATGGTTCATATCAGGAGATACTCATGCAAATGACGTAAATATAGAAATCCAAATGCGTCCAACAGATGAAGCTGAAGATGTTCAGAGACAGCTAGCTAGTGAACAGTGAAATGGTCTTTGAAGATCCAACAACTGATCTTTGAAAAGTTGCACTGTATGAAAAAAAGAAGAAAGTGATTTTGAATCCAACCATCCGATATATACCATAATTTTTAATTCTCTTATAAACTCTTAATTCTTTCTTTTCCTAGCTAAAAGAATTGCAAAACTAACTGCAATTTCCAAACCCAAATTTGTCTACTTTTACATATGACATTTCTAGTAAAGCCAGATTATTTGTCATTCACTCTATTCTCTTCATTGCATGGGGAATTGCCATACC
This sequence comes from Glycine max, assembly GCF_000004515.6. Classification (NCBI taxonomy): domain Eukaryota; kingdom Viridiplantae; phylum Streptophyta; class Magnoliopsida; order Fabales; family Fabaceae; genus Glycine; species Glycine max. The sequence continues at coordinate 277,648 of NC_016089.4, read as the reverse complement.
CATAGGCAAAGACAATGACTCTGGCAACAGCAATTTTGGTTGTGGTAACTACAATTCAACATACATCAAAATACCAATTTAGTAGGATATTTCAAGTTGGTAAAGCTACTAAAGATCCTATGATATCCATGGCCATTATAAGTACCACGATGAGGGGGTTTTCAAAAGAGATTTCCATTAGTGAGATTCATGGCCTAGTAAGCTCATGACCTCGCCATATTTTGTTTCTCTAGAAGCAACAACACAAGTTGTTTTTGAAAAACAAAAATCTACAATTAACAGCAAGGAACATGAATGCATTCTGCCACTCTGTTACAAAACCATAATTAGGCACTCTTATTTCTTCCTAAGATCAATTCCAGCCTTCTTTGCAACTGCATCAAGTCCGTTCTTCTCTATGGTCTTCAACGCCTTAGTTGACAATCGAAGCTTCCCACCAAATTCTCTTGTACTGAAGGTTCACAAACTGCAGTTTCTTTGTCTTATGGTTTGAAAATGATAGTTTGTTGGCCCTGTTTGATTTCTTTCCGGTGAAGGGACACACTCTCTCTGAAAAAAACAATAATCACAGCACTAAAAGAATCAATCACCAGCCTACTAATTACTCACAGTCACAGCTAAGAAGCTCTTCCTAAATGATACCGTCGCCATAGCAATCTCTTCACACACACGCCCCTGCCACCAAATTAAGTCAAGGAAATTAGTTGACAAATACCCTGCATGTTTCAAAATAATATTATAACTGTTTTTATTTTTTTTTTCTTTTAAGAAAAAGTATATTTTGACTTTCATACGCTTATGTAACTTACATAATTTACGTTGTAATTTGTAGCTCATAATACTTTTTTTTAACCACCATAGTTGTTAGGATGTTTGATTTTCCAGTGGGACTCAAGCTATTCCACAATTTTTATGGCCTTGGTTAAAATTATATGGTTTAAGCATAACTTTTTTAACTAAACGAGCTTGAATAAAATTCTTAATTTCATTCATTTTTTTAAAAAATCTAATCAAGCCTCGGAGACTGGTATAGGTTAAATCATAGGTCCTGTCAAGTAATTTAACTTATTTTCACCCTTAGTTCCACTAAGATATGTGATGATTTTTTTAAAAAAGATTATTTATTTTTATCAATATTTAATTTTGTATATTTGATAAGTTAGATATTTATTTTTATATATTTCAAATTCATAGTAAATAAAAAAAAAATATTAAATTATATTTTAAATTTATAGTGAACAATTTTAATAATAATAATATAAGGTTATTTTTTACTATAAATATTTTTTTAAAATTGTTAAAATTCATTATATAAACAGAGATAGAAAGGTACATTGAAACGGATAAACGATTAAATAGATAAAGATAAAAAATAGCTTTAAATGGTTAAAATATTTTTTTTCTACTTGGGGAGAATAGTTTATGAAACACATATCAAAAAATAGAAAATGTTTATTTGAGAGACTAAAGAAGATTGAAACCTCACTTTTCAAATTATGTTTTTTTTTTTTTAATGGGAGCTATGTATTTTAATATGAGAATAAATTTATGTAATTTTTTATTCCTAGTAGGAAGGATTTTCTTTTTTGGACCTCCTGACATTATAAAATTATGAATGTCTGTTTCCTAGCCCAAGAGTCTTATTTTATGGCTACAACATTCAAATAATCGTAACGCTCATTTTCTTGTTGTATTTTTGTGTTCTAAATTTGTCTCTCTGCACCAGGAATTTACTGTTGAATGTGTGATCTCTCTGTAGGGGATCCAGCGCGCGAGCTGTTAAAAGATGCATGTCATGATCTGATCCTTATTTGCCTGCATAGTGCATGTTTGTGTAGCCGTTTCTAACGCAACTTGTATCATTCTGAGGCACAAAACGCAAAAGAAGCAAGTTTGTTACTTCTGCGTTTTACTCATTGGAAACAAACATGTTCGTATATGTAAATTAGGAGCACTTTTGATGATGCAATCAATGATTTTAAAATCAGCAAGGCTAAGAAGGATAATCAGGATATGAACATTTAGTAGTATACTTGTATTAAAGTTGATTTTGCTGTGCATCATTGGTCTTCATAGTTGGATATAAAAGTATACGTAGAGAACTTATCTTTCATTTTTATATTTTGCCTATGTAGCTGCTACACTGAAATAGTATTAGTTATCAGTTTTTGAATTTACTTTCAGAAACCAAACTTCATTCCTGAAAATTCAGTAGCATGTTATGTCAGAGAACACTTGCTGCATCTGATCCCCACATCCTTATATGGAGTAGCTTCAGATTTTCACATCCCTTACGATATATTTTGCTAAGTTTCACAACCTCATACACACAAAAGATCAAGTAGTAGATTCAAGATTATAGCGTGCTCCCGTAGTAATACAGAGAAAATCAAATAACATATAACTTGTGTACCTGATGCAAAGATCGAGTTATTGTTTTTTTTTTTATAGATGGGGATGAATGACTTGATCAATCACTAGAAAGAGCAAATTATATCCTCAGTTATGACTGATTCTGTTTAAGCTCCGTAGAAAAATAACCTATAGATACGAACAACTATGTCGAGGAGATTCTGAGATTATGTATAAACTCTTCTGGTAAGTCATTCATTCACAGTTCACACTATTCAAAGAAGAAAACATAATTGTCTGTAAAATTCGCTGGAAGTTTCTGCCACTCGAAAAACTCTTTTTAGGTCTTGCTTTATTGGATGGTAGGAAAAAAGATAGCAAACTACAAACTAGAGAGTGGAGTGGTAGGAGGTTGGGTAATATACACAAGATTTAAGTCTTGTTGCCACCATTATATATTTGTACATCAAAGAAGAGAGTAAGTTATCGTTGTCAGACACAAGAATGTTGAGGATGACCATTTGGACAATCAAGCTAAGTACCCCTTTGCTACAGCTGCAACCCACCATCAAAGAAATGGGGTTAATAGCACAAACCAAGTCTCTAGAATGAGCAGTCTCTTAAACAGTCAAGTGTATCCTCCAACTAGTTAAACAACGGACAGAAAATGATGATGTAACTACAGTCCATGGCACCTTGTTTTGTACGTACAAATATAAATATTCCAATTAAGTATCATGTCATTCACGTATTCTTATAGATGTTGCAAACATAACTTAGTCAACCCCTAAATTGCTCAATTTAGTTACAAACTCGAGTGTTTGGATCTTTGTTCTCATTGCTATTGGCTTGGCTTATTTTTGCTTTGGGAGTTTCAAGTGGGTCAGCTTGTCAAGAAAATGGACAAGATCAATTGAGTTTCAGTTCTTCTGCAGTTTTGTAAACATGTTTAGGTTGATTGCCTCATTGCAGTTTGCAAATTGAAGTATTATAATCCATTCTAAGTGAAGTTTGAGCTTAATTGTACCTGTGTGTGTTGGCAAATGGCAATTTTGATTAGATTATTGCTGGTTATAGGAAGATTGCATTATTTGTTGCTGTTAGTTTTTCCTCTCACCTATCTGCTACAATTACATCAAGTCTAAGAGTGGTTGCTTGATGCTTCTAATTGGCCAGAGGTATCGATTTTGAGTTGATAGAGATCTTGTAGTTATTCGCTTATATGCTGCATTGCTGCTTAACAACAGTCAGTCATTCACTTAATTCTTTTCTTCTATTTCCAGAACAAAAGGATAATATAAATCAATGTATCTAGAAAGAAAAAAAATTGTACTTGTCATTGGTAGGTTTGGAAATTGAAATTGTGAAAAACATTAGAGCAGCTTCAGCAAAATGAAGCTGTTAGAGAAAAAAAAAAAACCGTTTGGTTATGAACCGTTGAACGTGACAAAACTTTATAATGTACATAAAACTAATTGTGTTAAGAGAACATAATTTAAGATGAAATATCTTTCTTTTTTCAGTTCTCATCCCTTGAGAAACTTTCATTCAGCCTGTTTTTCTTGTATCATAAACACAAATTTAATTTTCCTTTCATCTTCTAGCAAACCATCTATATACTTTCTTAGAAGGCTGGGTGCTTAAATCCATATTGAAGAAAAGGTATACGACATAATTTCATACCATTGTTGGATATTCTCCTTATATTTATATCTGAAGTAACGAGACTTGATCGTATGACTCGAGCAAATACCATTTTTTTTCTGACTGGGGAATACGACTTTCTTTTTGTTGCTATAGTCTTTAATGCATAAATAACTCTAGTGATTATTACCAACTAGTGATTAATGATTACGTCGTTCTTTAACAAGCTTTGAGGATTTAAAACTCGGGAGTCTTTCAATGATTCACCACTTCAAAAACTACATCTGATTTTGCTAGCTGAACCTTACAACCCAAAATGAGAACTACCACTCAAATGACTTGATGCCAAATTTGCAGACACCACTACGAAACTATAATACTAAGTTGAACAAAGTTTTATTTTCAAAAAAATAGAAAGGGAATCTCCTTCAAGGTATGACTTTTCGATTTTTCCATTTGCATCAAGATACATGGATGACAGTCTTGTTTCAAATTCATGGACATGCCTAGAAGCTTTCCAGAATATAAAAAATTTCCACCCATTTAAAGCTCTTAGTTATGGGGTTTACCATGCAAATTCAATGTCAACAACTATTTGCGAGCGAAAGTGGATAACACGGGCTTGCTGTTAACAGCAAGCGTGTGATCAAACTATAATTATATCATCTCTATAGAAATTGGCATAATGAAACATCATGAAAAAATTTGCAAGGTCAAAAACACTTGATGCTCAGCTAGAATACCCAAAAACCATGCACCTTACACCAAAGTCTAGAACTTAATCAGATATTCTTTCAACAATGTCTGGAATCAACTAAAAATAGAAAATATCAAGCAAGGAACTTCAATACTACTTTACTGGTCGCCAGGCAGTGTCTTGATGATATCAGAATCACCTGAAAACAGACAATAGAGAAAAAAAAAGGCATTAGAAAAACAAATGCAAAACAACTAGTTTCTAATATTGAAATAGGAAAGGAGGCATCAGATACCAGGATCAATAATGCTAAGGCAGCACACTCTGTAATATTTTCCACATGCAGTGCCCAAATCCACATTGTCTATAAACAACAAATATTTTGTTAATGAGACAGAATTATTCCAAAACATTGAAAACTGTCAAATGACAATTTCTACAAGTTGTCAAATGACAATTTCTACAAGATATCATATAGCCCACAACAATTATCATCAATAAGTTAAAATACAATCCATTTGTTAGTGCAATAATTTATACAAGTTCAGCAACCAATATTGCATGTGTAACCATCAAAATACTAATAGCTATAAACTTGCATCAGCTACAATAAAATATAAATGCAGATCATATAAATTCGTCAACAAAGGAAATTAATCACCAAATGCTTAAAATCCAAGTTCAAGTAAACCAGTTTACAGGTTTTAATCCAGGACATTCAAGTCATATGACTGACTCAAGCATTATGTTGCTTTCTCTGAAACCGAGTTAAATGCATGCGGGGCAGATTACAAAAACTATAAAATAAATCAGAAACTGAAGATTTTTCCACATATCATATAATTCATATTAACATTAAAAAAGAATAAGAATGAAAGAAAAGCATAAGATTAAGAACTTACTCCCATTGTAATGATGAACTCCAACCTTTGCCAACATAGCATAGTATTCAATCTCTGACTTTCTCAAAGGGGGGCAGTTGTTAGCAATGATAATCAATTTTCCTGCAACGAAACAATAATATTTTTTTTATATCCGCATTAATTAAAAACAAAATTACAACATTCATAGAGATTAGTAATAAATTGAATTCAGAAACAACATAAAACAAAATCAACCGATACCTTTGGAGTTCCTAAGAGATTTGAGAACGGTCTTGTAACCGAGGGTGAATTTGCCACTCTTCATGACAAGAGCGAGCCTGTTGTTGATGCTCTCATGGGTCTTCTTCTGCATTTTTTAAATAAAAAAAAACATTCAAATTGAAAACCCTAAATCTGAAAGCAATTGGAACCATGAACACAGAACAACAACAACAATGCTAGTTAGCAGCAGAGAGGGCTTACAGTTTTCTTAGCGGCAACCATGTTGCGAAACAAAAGGAGAAACCCTAAGATGGCGCGAGTGAGATGAGTGTCTAGTCACGGCGTCTGCGTCTGCCACTACACATTAGGGTTTGCTTTTCTATACTTATTTTCTCTCTCATTGGGCTGGGCTTCAGGAATATGTTAACAAGGCCCAGCTGTTATTCGTTGACACAAAAATTCACGTTCTTTTTGTTGCTAAGATTTTTTTTTTGAAGTAAAAAAGTAAGCTATCTATGATGGTTCTGTGTGTTCAAAATGGGTGTTGCTAGGTGCACCCAACATTTAAGATGAAATGACAAAAATAATCTTAATCCGTAAGTCTTTTAAGTTGATCCGTAAAAGACTTATGAATCTACTTGATTCGTAAGCCTTTTATAGATCAACTTGATCTATAGAAGTCTTACGGGTCAACTTGATTCATAAGTCTTTTACGGATCAACTTGATCTGTAAAAGTTTTACGGATTAAGTTGATCCGTATGCTTAATATCAACATACGGATCAACTTGATCCGTATCAACCTTACAGATCAACTTGATCCGTACGATTTACGGACCATCCTCACGCACATCTATCACAAATGTAAAAAAAAAATGCAGGGACAGTTTTGGTATTTTAAAAAAATGCTTGGTGTACCAACAATAATACTGGATGCACCTAGCAACACCCGTTCAAAATTTAGAGGGGGATAGAGAGTGTTTTTAGTGAAGAAACTATTTGCCAATTTTTTTTTTTATAAAAAAACAAATGTTCATGTCATTTAATAAATTCATGTCGACTGAAAATATATCTAAGCTCTTAGCAATTTAGCATACACTATGAATCATATTTTGTTTAATTTATTAAATAATAATGCACTTTGATTGCTATTTATTTTTCAAAGGCAAAAAGTAGTTGTTAAAAATTAACATAAATATGAAAAGATGAAAAGACATCAGAGAATGAAAATGAAAAGAGATGAGAAAATGAAATTATTGTCTGCTCATGATCACACGTGATAAATTGTGTTTGAGGAATGATATTTTTTATTATTTTGGTTTGTATGTATAAGAAATGAAAGTAGATAAACCAAATTACCCAGTTTTGAGCGGAAAAATATTATACCAGTGTACATTACTTTTATATATAAAATAAGATAAGAAGATAAGATTATAGTTTAAATATTTTTTTTTGTAGAAATCATTATTAAAGGCAAAATTTTCTACACAGGTATTTAATGCAATTACTATATACTTGATGCTTAAAACTCAAACTTGATATTGCTGGCCAAGCTGAAATTACTCTGGTGTTATTTGAATTAATACATAAATATGTTATTTGAAAATTTAAATAATTTAAATGATCCTACTTTTTACGCATTATAAAGATAAATATAGGATACATCAAATGAAGAAAAAAAGCTTAAAAATGAGAAAAATAGATATTTATTGGAATCGATAATTCACACTTATTTCATCTTTTAAATTGTTAAAATGTTTGAATTTTAATTTTCTGATAAATTCTTAATTTTTTTTTAGACATTACTCAACTTACAAATCTCATCGAAAATTTACAAAAGCTTACCAAACAAAAGCTAAAAGAAAAAAAAGAGATTATATATGTTTTTAAGACACAATATGATTAACACATCAAAATAAATTTGAAAAAAGAAATAATCTACCCCTCAGAAATTAGAGATTATATATTTTATTTTGAAAACAGAAAGAAAAGATAGATAAGATACTATGTAAGATGGGGGAACACCGTAACACTTTTAGAGGATACATTGCCATGCTGGTTATCATCAAGCCGTTCGGAGGAAGAGGCATTGGTAATTTGGATGTTCTGCAGTCTTATTGTTTTTTCCTTCATTTTTATTTGATTTGAAAAAAAAAAGTGAAGCTTCTTAACCTTTAATGTGCGTGTGTATTTGTTTTTTTTCTTCTTATTTTGATCAATTTCTTAGAAGAGTTTTTCAGAAAATATAATAATTATTTTTCCCAATAAGCAATTTCTCAATCAAGCACCGATTTTAACGAATTTATGATTTCTTTTGCAGGTGTCCACTTTCTCATCAATGGTTGATAATTTTTAAGTGTTAATTAATTTCTTGTTTTGTGATGTTATTATAAGATATTTTAAGAAAGTGTTGGTGCTATGCTGCTGAATGCTAATTTTTCTGCAGCTACGGAGCTTGTTACTAGGAATGATTGCTATGTATTTATCGTATACTAATTGACATGGAGAATTAGTTTTTTTTTTTTGCTTTAATCTTATCGCTCTTGTTTCTTTTAATTAATTTTATATCATTTCTTTAAATAATTAATTTGATTAAAGGATATTTTATTTTAGATAAAAGTTAGTTAAATAAGATGGCAATCAACACAAGCGATGTCATATATAAATATCACTCGTTTCACAAAAGCCATAAACTTTTCTTTATGTTCCTTTCCAAGAGAGGTCTGAGTTGTCAACTTCTTATCACATAGAAAAGTAGGAAGTACCGAAAAATAATGCACACAAAATGTGAGTCCAATGCTAAAAATTGTGGTACGTGTTTCCCAAGCCACCTTGCATACAAAGAATAAACTTTAAGTACCAAAAAAATTGAAGAAACAACAGACCCTACTTCTTAAGCCTAATCATGATCGTCGCACCATTCTCTTTAGAAATGTAAAAATATATAGACAATGGCTATGTGAGCCTCACTCTTGGCAATTGTTAAAGGACATGTCCCCAGTGCCTACCTGTCTGATATATGGTTCATTGGGTCCTTTTGTCCATGGTAGTCATTTCAGACAGTGCAACATAACCCTTAACTCATTACTTTAGAAAAGCAAAAACACTTGGAAAGTTTTCTAAAACACATGGAAAGCCGTTTGAGGCTGAATATGTATTCCCAAAAGCATAACAACAAGCAGCATAGGAGTAATGACTATTATTAAATTGTAACGCCCTCACTCTTCAAGTCTGTGTTTGAAAATTTCTATTAGGAGGGTTAAGCCAAATCATCATGGATTCCTCCATAACAATACTTTAAGAACATCTTTTAAAGCTTATTCATATGCATAGGCCAGTGATAGGGTAAGGCAACTTAATAATCATGGACTCACCGAAAGTGAACATTATTTGGTCACATTATCTTAGATTATGAAGCAATCATGGTCTAAGTTAGTAGAAGAAAAAGAGATGATGTATTATATATGTTCAACTACTTCAAGGATATGCTTATTAGGCAGACATATGACCCAAATTGAGGCATATGGAGTAAGTAATACGATGTTACTGGCTGTTTGAATCTAGTATAAACACTCTGGCAAAGTCACAGAAATCAACCTGTCCTCAAATGTCTAAAGCTAGGAGCATGTGAGCATCATCATCAGCATCACTATCATGGTATGGCATAGCATTGCTGTTCTTGGAGATTTTGAGCTTGAAGCCTTTCCATTGATATATCTTGTTCTATTATAAGCAAATCAATAGTGTGGGAATTATAGCATAATCTCTTTACATTGGTGTTATATTGCAGGATTTGGAAAGCTGAGCATGGGCAACGAAATGGGAAATAACAACACATCTGCTACCAAAGGTAAACGTTACTATTGGAATGCTGAAGAAAATTTAGTTAGGTAGAGTTCTACTTTTCCTACTTTTCCCTCCCTATTTTTAATTTCATTTGCAATTTTGCAGAGGAAGATAACATAAGTGAAGCCGAGAAAAAGACTTTCCGAGAAGATACCAGTGAAGTTGCAGATGGGATGTCACAAGATATTCATGAAGACAATGCCAAGGAAGAAATTCAGAATGTACCAACATCTAAAGCCAATGATGTAATGGAAAAAGCTTCAGAAGCTTCCAATGATATAACAAATGAACTTGGGAAAGGTACATGGCAAGAAGAGGGTCATGCTGAAGATCAAAAAGAGAAAACTCAAACAATTTCAACAGTTGAAGCCAAAGATGAAGACACTCAGGAGAAAGCTATAGGGATTGCTTCTAACCATACAGCAAGCATGCTTGAAAATGATTCAATGGAGGGAGATACCCATGCAAGTGATGTAAATATGGAAAATCAAATGCCTCCAACAGCTGAAGCTGAAGGTGTTCAGGAAAAAGCTGAAGGACTGGTTTCTGAAGATGCAACAACAGAACTTGGAAAAGTTTCACTGCAAGAATATAGTCATGAAGATTATGAGAAAGAAAAAATGCAAATGAATCCAACAGAAGAAGCCAAAGATGTTCAGGAGGAAGCCACAGGGCTAAATTCTAGCAGTACAGCAAGCATGCCTGAAAATGATTTGTTGGGAGAAGATTCTTGCAAAAGTGACATGAATATGGAAAATAAAATGCATCCAACTGCTGAAGTTGAAGATGTTCAAGAGAAAGCTACAGGAATGGCTTCTGACTATGCTACAAGTTCACTTGAAAATGATTTGTTGAAAGGAGATGCTCCTGAAGATGATGTTCATGCAGATCATCAAAAGCATCAAATAATTGAAAGCAAAGTCGATCATCAACAAATAGCAGCAAGGTCGGATTTCAATGATAAAACAAGTGAATTTGATGATAAACCTCAGGAAGATCAACAAGATGGGAATGTAGTAAATCCTGCTGCAAATGGAATATATGTTCAAGAAAAAACTATCATTGTAGCTTCTGATGCTCCGTTGAATTTTACAAATTCTTTTGAAGGTTCAGGTTAGTAATTTCTTTCAAAATGATGCATATCAAATAATTAACAGTAATTTCTCAGATCTCACATAGAGTAGAGATATGATCAAGGTAGTCTTCATAAGGCTTAAACAAGTCTCACTTTAGTAGCTGGTTTTGTAGGGTTTAGTTCCCTTAAATCCAAATTCTAAAATGGTATCAGAGTCTACCCTAATATGTTATTGAACGACTCTTATTTGTATATGCTCTAGATGTCTATTCCTAGGGATGAAGGGATTGTTATAAGCCCACTTTCATTTGTCCACACCCTACATATTCGGTCTTGGGTGTGAGAGGGTGTGTTGAGATCTCACATAGACTATGAGTAATGTAGTTCCCATAAGGATTCGGCATTCCTCACTTTAAAAACTAATTTTGTGAAGTTGAGTTAGACTCTAAGTCCAAATTCTAAGAGTAATTTATAAAAAAATTACTTAAAATTCTATTTCATAGGGAATGAAATAACTGGAGTCAGACAACCTGAAAAGTCTCCCAATGATAATCTATTGAAGCTCAAGGTGGAAACTCTGAGATCCTGTCAAGTTCTTCATTGGAAGGAACTCAAGAATATGAGAAGCAAGAAGAGACACGCTTGAGAGAACACCTGTCAGTAACATATAACAATCACCTTAATAATGAACCTTCAATCCAACAAGGTTAGGAAAATTCTGTTAATATTCTGATAGCCTTATCCACATTTACTTAATTAATGCCAGTTGAGTTAGGGCCATAAGCTCAAATTCTAGGAACATTTTATAAATAATTACTTATAATTCTGTTTTGTAGGGGATGAAACAACTGAAGTCAGCATACCTGAAAAATCTTCAAATGATGGATCAGTTGAAGCTGAAGGTGGAAACTTTGGGAGCTTGTCAAGTTGTTCATTGGAAGGAACTGAAGAATATGATAAGCAAGAAGAGACATGCTTGAGAGAACAACTGTTAGTAACATATAATAATCACGTAAATGATGAACCTTCAATCCAACAAGGTAAGGACAATTCTGTTAATATTCAGATAGCCTTAGACACATTTACTTGATTAATTCCCTAATCCCGAATTCTAAAAGTATTTTATAAAAAAATTACTTATAGTTCTGTTTCATAGGGGATGAAACAACTGAAGCCACACAACCTGAAAAGTCTCCAAATGATGGATCAGTTGAAGCTGAAGGTGGACACTCTGAGAGCTTGTCAAGTTCTTCATTGGAAGGCACTAAAGAATATGAGAAGCAAGAAGAGCCATGCTTTAGAGATCACCTGTTAGTAACATATAATATTCACCTTAATAATGAGCCTTCAATCCAACAAGGTTAGAACTATTCTGTTAATATTCAGATAGCCTTATCCACATGTACTTGATTAATGCCAGTTGATTTAGGCCTTAAGCCCAAATTCTATGATAATTTACATAAAAATTACTTTTGATTATGTTTTATAGGGGATGAAATAACTGAAGTCATACAACCTGAAAAGTCTCCAAATGATGGATCAGTTGAAGCTGAAGGTGGACACTCTGAGAGCTTGTCAAGTTCTTCATTGGAAGGCACTGAAGAATATGAGAAGCAAGAAGAGTCATGCTTTCGAGATCACCTGTTAGTAACATATAATAATCACCTTAATAATGAGCCTTCAATCCAACAAGGTTAGAACTATTCTGTTAATATTCAGATAGCCTTATCCACATGCACTTGATTATTGCTAGTTGATTTAGGCCTTAAGCCCAAATTCTATGATAATTTACATAAAAAATTACTTTTTGATTATGTTTTATAGGGGACGAAATAAATGAAGTCATACAACCTGAAAAGTCCCCAAATGATGGATCAGTTGAAGCTGAAGGTGGACACTCTGCGAGCTTGCCAAGTTCTTCATTGGAAGGCACTGAAGAATATGAGAAGCAAGAAGAGTCATGCTTTAGAGATCACCTGTTACAAACATATGATAATCACCTTAATAATGAGCCTTCAATCCAACAAGGTTAGAACTATTCTGTTAATATCCAGGTAGCCTTATCCACATGTACTTGATTAATGCCAGTTGAGTTAGGCCCTAAGCCCAAATTCCATAATTCTGTTTGATAGGGAATGAAACAACTGAAGTCAGACAACCTGAAAAGTCTCCAAATGATGGATTAGTTGAAGTTGAAGGTGGAAACTCCGAGAGCTTGTCAAGTTCTTCATTGGAAGGCACTGAAGAATATGAGAAGCAAGAAGAGACATGTTTCAGAGAACACCTTTTAGTAACATATAATCATCACTTTAATAATGAGGCTTCAATCCAACAAGGTTAGGACAATTCTGTTAATATTTTGGTAGCCTTATCCACTGTTAATTGATTAATGCCAGATTAGATCCACTTGTTGAAACGTTATTTGATTTTTATTTTAAAAATTAAGATTCTAAATTATCAGATTGTCAACACAATGGAAATTTAAGACTTATTCATTGTCTTGTTTTGAATTCTAGCAGATGAAGAGGAAACAACGGTTTTAACAGTAAATCCTGTGAATGTGTCAAATAATATAGAGATTCAAGAATCATTAAGTGGACATTCTGATCATGAGGAGCCAGATAAATTTATCTCTGAAAAATCATTTCAAGGCACAAAATCGCATCTAGAAGTTAATTTTCTAGATACTAATTCTCATTCTGAGCTGATTAAGGATGATGGTTTAGAAAAAGAGATGGAATCCCATAAAAAACTGTGTGCTGACAAGTCAGATGGTAAGGATAGAAATGAGTTTGGGAGCAGTGTGATAGATACTTGTGGAACACCACCAAGTATTGACAACACCAATGGTAATTCATTGACCAAGGTAAATTGTACCACCGAGGATTCCCTAACCTCACTTCTTGACTCTTCCATTGTGGATAATCCACTTAAGTTTGACCATGAGGAAAATTACGAGGTGCTTTATGGAGAAAGTATATTGAGCAAAAGTGGATCAACAATGGAGAATTCACATGATTACAAGCCAGATCAATGCATGAAAGACTCATTGAAAGAATACAAGTCTGGCATGGTGTATACATGTGATATGGCAATAGGGTCTAATGGAGATACCAATGGAGAAAGAAAAATGTTACCTGATTCTAATGCCTGCAAGCTTGCCACCAGTGATCAAGTTGAAGAACCTAAAGTCACTGAGAATGGAGTACCATTTGATGTTGATGCTTATGTTAACAACTACAACAAGGCTTCAGAGGAAAGTGGCACTGTTTCAGACCAAAAACATTTTGTGGTTCCTGAAGCCAAAAGGGTTTCTCTTATTGCAGGGTTAACTGTTGTTGATTGCAGGCATGAGGAAGGGGAGAGTTACAAGAATAAAATTGAAGAATCAGAAGCTTCACGTGTCATGGTAAATACTTTTGATGGGACACAAATGTCAGAACAATGCAATTCTGATCTGGTAACTATAAATCAGGAAGAATCTTTTCCCTTGCAATATAATTCCTCTTTGTTGCATATCTGTGATGACAATCAGGACAACGTAAAGCAAGACCAAAGTTTTACTGCTACCAGCATGCCAAACTCAGATTGGAAGCTAGCAAATGAGACCAAAAACTTTGCCATTGACAACCATGTTTCTTCTAAGTTAACAGTTCCATCTGTGGACTTGGTTGATGATGAAGCATTTGAGAAACGAGAAGAACATCTACAACATGTAAAAGCAGCTTCATCTGCAGGGGCAGAATTAACAACTTCAACAGCTACCATGTCCATTGAACCATCTTCAATCTATTCTATATTTGCAAATGGTGGTTATGAAACAAGGGACAGTGTAACAAGGCTCAGTACTGAATCAAACCCCGACAATTCCATCTCTTGTCAGATGCAAAAGTCACCAAGCTTCAATCTCAACCTCAGAAAGGAAGCAAGGGCAGAAGAATCAGATAAGATTCCATTGCTTCATCAGGATATGTCTGCAGATAAAAGCTTGTCAAAAAAGACTAGTCAAAATCTCATCAAGTCAGTGCCTCATGATGACTATGAGCAATGCATGTTACATATTGAAGAAATGCCAGTGCAAGAAAAAATAGTTACTATGGAAAGAAGTTACTCTAGGAAATCTAAAGCTCCATTCATTGGACTCTTGAAAGAAGAGGAAGAAGCTCATCTTCTAAACATGCCACAGATACAACATAACCATGTTGGCACAAAGAATGCAGTGTCATCTACTTCACATAAAAGAAAAGAGAAGCGAAAGCCTCGGTCTTCCTTCTTCAGCAGCTGCATATGTTGTGCAACTGTGCCTTGAGAATTACACTTACCAATTACCATTCTATTTTACTTTTCTCCTTTGTGTTGTGAGTTTCTAATTTATCAAGGTTTTAAAAAACTGTCCACAATCGCAATTGTGGCCACAACATCAAGGTTTTGGAGATTCCGTGACTACAATTGCAGCCACATCAGCCACATTTGTCTGCAACTTCCCCGACATCAAGGATTGCAACGAAATCGCGACTATGACTGCAATTCAAAACCTTGTAATTTGTTTTTCTGAAAGTGCAGTTTTGATCTATTGGCAATTTGCATCATGGTTAGTTCAATCAACTGTGAGTGCACTGCAGCAGCTATGATCATTCGTTTCCATGGTTATTTTCTGATGCAAGTTCAAGATGAAGTGATTCCTTGTCAAATTTTACTTTGTTTGAGAGATTTCACAAAAGAAGAGAGAGCAACTTTTCTGCCTTTGATTGTATGTTGTAACATTTTTTGTTTGTTTTCACAATGACTTTGGATATTTATACTTATTAAACCTCATTGTTGAGATTCATTTTTGTCTCTGTGCAACAAGAATAGGTCAACTTTTTTTGGGTTTAGCATACTATGGGTGCTAAGTATCCAAACTCATTATTAATCTTTATTAGGAAAGATTCATTTTTGTCTCTGCAACAAGAATAGGTAAACTTTTTTTGGGTTTAACATACTATGGGTAGTATCCAAACTGATTATTAATCTTTATTAGGAACCTAATTGATCATTGATCAAGTTTAATAGAATTTTCTCTTTCAGTCATATTTTCTCTTTCTATAAAACTCAAATTTAAAATCTTATTTAAAAAATCACATAAATTTCATTCAATTTACTTGTTGGTCAAGAATAATTCAATTTAAATAGCTTTAGAGAATAACATGTTTTTTGTTTTTTTTAAAAACTTCATATGTTGAGTACGCTCAAATAAAATACTGTATGTCTCGTAAAGACGTGTGGCTGAAGAAAAACGAGTGCCTGCAGATGCATGTCAGGCTTTTACTTTCTCTCTACCTACTTCACATAAATAGTTATAGTAAAGCCCATGATTTTCTTGCACTTTGCTAAAATTTTGCGTTCTTGGACTTTGCCTCAATAAATTCAATATTAGTGTTGGTGTTCTATCTCTAGTGTTGGTGTACTTCCCAATTCATAGAGTTCCTGGTATAATTGGTGGAAGGACTCAAATTCAAGTGTATGAATATGGAATGGATATGGTATGGTCCTAGAGATTTTTACCAGTCATCTTGGCACGCCCATCATCATCATAACCTCCAGTACCACTTCTAGTTATTTGGAGAGAATTTTGAACAGCCATTTTTATCCAAGAATCCAACTCAATTGTTGTTCATGGAGTTTGCTGTAATTATATCCCCCTACAGCTAACTACGACCAAAGGAACTATATATGGCACCTACTTGAATTCAAGATTATGTTTGCTTGGTAACTACACAATTTTGGTCTGCATGTAACATGCTTATGAAATTAGAAAGGGAGATATCATTTTATATGAATTTTTCAAAATTGATAAAGGACTCTTCTTTGATGTCTAGGACTGCTTTCCTAAAGTTAACTAATTGACTAGCAGCATAGAAGAAGTTGCAGGAAATAGTGTGAATAAATCTAAACTATGCTTATAAACATGCGTGTCTCTGCCAAACCCAAGTTAAAATAGGTAGTATTCTTAAAACTTTTGGAAGCCAAGTCCTTGATAACTAAGGTGTGTACATAAAGCATATAATTAATTAATTAGTACGTACCATTGTGAGGCAACATTGACAAGGAGAAGGACCTTTCCTTTGTAATTCTAAATAAATAAATAAAATTATTAAACAACTTTTAGCTTGAAAGAAGATTTAAAACTAAAAGAACTAATAAATAAATAAAATTAAAATAAATATTATATTTTATCATTTTTTCCCTTATTGAAGAAGAAAAAAAGTTAATGGAAGTAAAAATATCTTATTATAATAATAATAATTAAATATAGTTAAAATAAATATTATATATTTTGTTGTTTTGTAGTCCCTTAATAGTTAATGAAGAAGAACGGGAAAGGTAATAAATGGCAATAATACAAGCCTACAACTCATTTAGTGAATATTAATTCACTTTTTAATTATCTACAAAAATGGGGTTCATAGAACTACAAAGCCTAGTTCCAAAGAATGGAAATAGCTTGAAAAATTCCTTTTAATATCAAATTGGAATCACAACATAATTAATAGTGGTTTTTGAACACATATAGTATATAGTATACTAGTCTTGCCAAATATATTTCTCTATTATGTAGGGGTATACACATTGCACTTTGTTTTTTAACCTTTGCGCACATTTCAAGTTATATGGCAGTGGACGATTGACCAAATCGAAATGATGGCCGCAACCTGACCTATGTTGAAAGTTGAAACGCCTCACTAATATTTACCCCAATGTCTCACAGCACAGATTCCCGTATGCTATGGACTAGACTTTGCAATCTGCTCTGAACACAGTTTGCTCATAAATAAATAATTATGCATTAAGGACGAGTCATAAGTGCATTACCAAGAATAATGAGCTTTGAATTTCATTAATATTAACCCCAACAAACCAATTGCAAATGTATATACTCTATAGTAGTATAGTTATGTAAATATGTGCATTTTTGGTTTGCAGTGTAAAATGTTGTGGTACACGTTCAAATATAAATTTCACCGATAAAAATAAAATAAGCATAAAAGTAAGGGATGGAAAAATGACTTTGCATCAAATGTAATTTTACAATGAATTTCCAAACATGCTCTATATTGTTTTTAGAGTAAACCACGGTTGTGCTAGCTAAGTAACCAAGTTTGCCCTGGTGTGGAAGTTTTGTGTCCTTCACAATTCATAGTTTACTTTTTTCTGGTCCCGGGTATTAATGCTGCCTTTGAGATTCTTGTAGTCTACCCTCTGTTACACCAAAAACTTTGGGGGAAAAGCTAAGGACCTATGACAAATAGGGAATGATATTGATAGCATTATGCAGAATAAGGAACCCAGTATCAACAATAACAGCATTAACAGGCCCAAACGAGTAACCCACAGACCCACATACCTCGAGGACTTCGTGTGAAGCATTGACGCCATTCTAGAAGATGCTCCTTAGTTCTATTTCCGCACGTGTTCATTCTGCTGTTAAAATTCACAATTCTGTTATAACAAACTCGAGCAAAATATCTTGTAGGCAAAAGCTATTATATAAGCATTAATAAATAAATGAAGGAGGAGAGAAGAGTATTCCAGTAAGAATAGTTTACTTAGCTTTCGAATTAGCTTTCATTCTATTTCCCCTTCCCAGAAACGTATCAAACTGGTCCGACCTGCCCCTCGACCCCATGCCCGACCACCATACCCGACTCACTACCACGGACAAGCTCGAAGAAGCTATCCATCGCCTCTCGGAAAACCACACCTCCCTCTCCCAGGGCCACCAATCTCTCAATTCCAAGATAGATAGTATTCACTCATCCCTCACTTCCCAAATCGAATCCCTCTTTGATCGCCTTACTGCCATCACCCTGCAACCCAACAATACCCCTTCCCCCAACCCTACGGCCCACATTCCTCCTTCCCCTGCCTCTCGCTACCATCACCTCAAGCTCGATGTTCCCAGGTTCGACGACCATGACCCACTCGGCTGGATATTTAAAATATCTCAGTTCTTTGATTATCAAGGTATCCCGGAGCTCGAACGCCTCACCATCGCTTCTTTCTATATGGACGGCCCGGCCCTTTCTTGGTATCAGTGGATGCATCGGAATGGGTTCTTTTCCTCTTGGCCGGCGATGCTGCAAGCCTTGGAATCCCGTTTCGCCCCCTCCTTCTACGATGACCCCCAAGGGAACCTGTTCAAGCTTCAACAGACGGGCTCCGTCACAGATTACCTCACCGCCTTCGAACGCTTGGCTAACCGCACCATCGGTATCGCTCCATCCTCTTTGCTGAGTTGCTTTATTTCAGGATTGGTCCCGGAGCTCCGCCGGGAAGTCCAGGCATTGCGGCCCATCTCTCTCCCTCAAGCAATAGAACTTGCTCGGCTTCAGGAAGACAAGTTGCTCGACCGCCGCCGCGGTCCCCGGCCTCCGCCCCACCCACCTTCCCCGAACCCCATCTCGGCCTTTTCCCCGTCACCCCCTCCCGGTGCCCTCACCCCGAAAACACCTTCCCCTCCTTCCCTGCCATCCCCGAAGCTTCCGATTAAGCGCCTCTCCGCCGAAGAGCTCGCCGTTCGCCGCGACCAGGGGCTTTGTTACCATTGTGACGACAAATGGTCCCCCGGCCATCGGTGCAAGTCCCGTCTTCACCTGTTCATCGCGGACGAAGACATACTTTCCCCTGACCCTTTTCCCGAACCCGACCCTGATCCTACCCTCATCTCCCAGATCAGCCTAAACGCCATGGAAGGCTCCCCTACCCCACAAACGTTCCGTCTCTACGGCTCCATTGGCCATCATCGTGTCATCATCCTCGTGGATGGCGGAAGTTCACACAACTTCATCCAAACACGGCTTGCCCGCTTCCTCCACCTCCCCACCGCCTCCACTACCCCTCTCCGCGTCATGGTCGGCAACGGCCACACCCTTGACTGCGACACCGTCTCCCCTCAAATCACCCTCACCATAAAAACCCACCCGTTCACCTTGGACCTCCTTCACCTCCCCATCTGCGGCGCCGATATCGTCCTAGGGGTGCAGTGGCTTAAACTACTTGGCCCAGTCACCACAGACTTCGCAACCCTAACCATGTCCTTTACCTATTTGGGCCGCCCACTCACATTATTTGCTGATGTACCCCCCTCACCCTCTCCTGCCTCGGCCCATCAACTCAAACGCCTTGCCAACACCCATAGCATCTCGGCCCTCTTCCACATAACCCCCTTACCAGCCCACTCCCCTCCCCTTCCCTCAGACCAACACCCTCAACCCCTCCCTGAGCCCATAACCGCTGTCCTCACCCGTTATTCCTCCATTTTTTCCGAGCCCACCCAACTACCACCACCACGCACCATCCAACACCACATACCTCTCCTTCCTACTGCGTCCCCAGTCAATGTCCGCCCTTATCGCTACCCCCACTACCAAAAGGCAGAAATTGAATCCCAGATCACGGCCATGCTCAATTCCGGCCTCATCCAACCCAGCCAAAGTCCTTTTTCTTCCCCAATTTTACTTGTCAAAAAGAAGGATGGTTCCTGGCGCTGTTGTATTGATTACCGGGCGTTGAATTCCATTACAGTGAAGGACAAATTTCCCATGCCTACGGTGGACGAGCTTCTTGATGATCTCGGCAAAGCTTCTTGGTTCACGAAGCTTGATCTCCGACAGGGCTTTCATCAAATCCGCATGGCCACCTCCGACATACCGAAAACGGCGTTCCGCACACACCAGGGCCATTACGAATTTCGCGTTATGCCCTTCGGGCTCTGCAACGCGCCCTCAACCTTTCAATCGGCCATGAATGATACCCTCCGGCCCTATCTGAGGAAATTTGTCGCCGTATTTTTTGACGACATTCTCGTCTATAGCAGCGACCTCCCTTCCCATGTCTCTCATTTGGACACAGTCCTCTCGACCCTCACCACCCACCACTTCTACCTGAAGGAATCCAAATGTGTCTTCGCCCAATCCAAGCTCAACTACCTCGGCCACATTATTTCTTCCGCCGGCATCGCTCCCGACCCCGACAAAATTCAAGCAATGGTGGATTGGCCCACCCCCACGTCCACCACCAGCCTCCGTGGGTTCCTCGGCCTCACCGGCTTTTATAGAAAATTCATCAAAGGCTACGCACATATCGCTGCTCCCCTCACCACCCTCCTTCGCAAGGACCAGTTCATTTGGTCCCCTGCTGCCACCTCTGCTTTCCTCCAATTAAAGGCCCACATGACTTGTGCCCCGGTATTGGCCACCCCTGATTTTACGATTCCCTTCATCGTCGAGACCGACGCTTCCGCGGTTGCTATCGGAGCTATTCTGGTTCAACAGGATCACCCGATTGCTTACTATAGCAAAGTGCTATGTCCCCGACTGCAACGCGCCTCCGCTTATGTCAGGGAATTGCACGCGATTACCTCTGCGGTCCGCAAATGGAGACATTATCTCCTGGGAGCTTCCTTCACTATCCTTACAGACCATAAGAGTCTTAAGGAGCTCATGTCACAAGTCATACAGACGCCGGAGCAACAGACCTACTTGGTGAAGCTTTTGGGGTACGATTATACTATCCGTTATAAACCCGGCCACACTAATACCGTCGCCGACGCTCTCTCTCGTATCCCTACCGGCGAACTTCTCTCTCTCACGGTCCCTCACTGTGACTTCCTGAACACCCTCCGACAGGCATTGGCGGCTGATGATCATTATCGTGACTTACTCCAGGCTATCGGAACGAACCCCGAGGACCATCCTGCTCTCTCAGTCCGTAATGGGTTCATCTTCAAGGACGGTCGCATATGGATTCCCTTCCCTACTCCCCTCACCGCGACATTACTCGAGGAATTTCATACCTCTCCTCTCGGCGGCCACACCGGAGTTGCCAAAACACTCCATCGTCTCCGGCAGAGCTTCGATTGGCCAACCATTAAGTCTGATGTCCAACAATTTGTATCCCACTGCCTCGTCTGCCAACAAACGAAATATGAAACGAAGAAACCCTCCGGCCTGCTCCAACCTTTACCGATCCCGGCCCGAATATGGGAGGATATGTCTATTGACTTTATCGCTGGTCTCCCGCCGTCACAAGGGCATACAGTTATCATGGTGGTTGTTGACCGATATTCAAAGGGGGCTCACTTTGGAGCATTACCCACCCATCACACAGCTCACCAGGTTGCAGTCCACTTCCTCAACCTCGTTTGTAAACTCCACGGGTTCCCTCGGAGCCTTGTATCCGACAGAGACGCCTTATTCCTCAGCCACTTTTGGAAGGAACTTTTCCGTCTCAGTGGTACGCAATTGCGCATGACCACCGCATATCACCCTCAGTCCGACGGCCAGACTGAGGTCGTCAATCGAACCCTGGAACAGTATCTCAGAGCTTATGTCCACCACAAACCCAGTCAGTGGTATCGCTATTTGCACCTCGCAGAGTGGTCATACAATACCACAGTCCATTCCAGCACCGGTTTCACCCCATTCGAGGTCATTTACGGCCGTCCTCCCCCTACCACGCTTGATTACATTCCTGGTTCTTCTTCCATTGATGCAGTCGATACGCTTCTTTCGGACCGCACAGAGCTCCATGCCCTACTCCAACGACGCCTCCTTAAAGCCCAGGCTTCTATGAAGGCTAACGCTGATAAGCACCGCCGCGATACCCATTTCTCCGTTGGTGATTGGGTATACCTCCGCCTCCGTCCCTATCGACAGAAGTCGATGACCCCATCATACACCAAACTTGCTAAGCGTTTTTACGGCCCATACCAAATCATTGATCGCATAGGCCCCGTAGCTTACAAACTGGCACTTCCTGATACCTCCCGCATCCATAATGTTTTCCATGTCTCACTTTTGAAGCTCCATCAGGGCCCGTTACCTTCAACCGATACTCCTCTTCCCCCCCTGACCGTGGATCATCATCCTGTGGTCCGCCCTCTCACCATTTTGGATTGGAAGTGGGATACTTCCGTCGACCCCCCCTTGCGCTTGGTTCTGGTCCAATGGTCTGGTTTACCCCCTGAAGACACGTCTTGGGAAGCTTGGCCTGAGTTACAAACAGCCTACAACCTCGAGGACGAGGTTGTTTTTGGAGGCGTGGGTGTTGATAGCATTATGCAGAATAAGGAACCCAGTATCAACAATAACAGCATTAACAGGCCCAAACGAGTAACCCACAGACCCACATACCTCGAGGACTTCGTGTGAAGCATTGACGCCATTCTAGAAGATGCTCCTTAGTTCTATTTCCGCACGTGTTCATTCTGCTGTTAAAATTCACAATTCTGTTATAACAAACTCGAGCAAAATATCTTGTAGGCAAAAGCTATTATATAAGCATTAATAAATAAATGAAGGAGGAGAGAAGAGTATTCCAGTAAGAATAGTTTACTTAGCTTTCGAATTAGCTTTCATTCTATTTCCCCTTCCCAGAAACGTATCAGATATCTACCTAGGGAGCCTCCCAACTTTCTCTAAAACTCCCACAACACAAGCACACACACACACAGAGATCACACAAGCACATGCCAAAATAAAAAAACTTGCACTCAAAACTCAGAGCCTACGTGCACTCATACATTATTCTTCTGCCCCTCCTTGGCTTGCACTTGCACCATCCAATTCTTTTCATCAACCAAGAATGCATGTGGGGCCCAGAATTCTTGATCCAAAGGCTGGAATTTGATTTAGTACAAGGAAAAGCTTGTCTCCTACTGAAGTGAACATCAAATGAATAAAGGACTTGTTGCCTTTGTTACACAGTACTCCTTAAGGGTCAAAGTGCAAACTATTGTGAGCTTCATTTATATTTTTAAGTTAGGACGTTGGAAATAAGGTTCACTTTTTATATTGTATGAAATAAAAATAATAATTTGGCTGTGCTGAATTTTAGGAGGAGAATTTTGTAGTTTACTTTTGTTTTTTTAACGAAATTAAAGCATACAACACTCTAGTTGAGTTTCCTTCAATATAGCTACCTTTGTGTACTGGCATGATGGTGTTTCCTTCGAAATCAATTAGACTAAAATTTCCAACTCAACAATGTACGACTTTCTACATATATAGGTGTTTAAGGTAAAAGCTTAAAGAAAAAACCATCAGATCTAAAGAAGACTCGTTAGACATTTTACAACTTAAGGATGAACAACCTAAATAAAGAGCTTAAAGCACCAAACATCAGCATTAAAAGAACCTTAAAAGAAGCTTAAAAGGATGAACAACCTCTTTTGACCAACTGCTTTCTTCCAAGTAATGAGCCTAAAAGAAGCTTAAAAACACTAAGTAAGTAACTCACTAACCTGCTTTCTTCAAGAACTGGCAGTTCCAACTGGGAAGTTCGAGCCGGGACTTCGTCCATGTCAATGGAAGAAGAGGTTGAAAAGGCTAGGGCTTCAACAGTCGGTTCAATGCGAAATCAGAATTTTTTACGCGAAATCAGAAGTGTGTTGCTTGAACAGGACGAATAACGAATAGCTAGGGTTTCAACCTTGTAGATTAGGTGTTGTAAAAAACTTTTTTTTTAGTAGTGAAGCTAAAATTAACTAATTTCAGAATTCAATCTATCAAATGCAATATCAAACTATAACTCGTCCACACCATCTCAAACATAGCTATGATCCCACATAATAACAAATAGCTAGGACTTCGACCTTGTAGATTAGGTGTCGTAAAAAACCTTTTTTTTTAATAGTGAAGCCAAAATCAACTAATTTCAGAATTCAATCTATCAAATGCAATATCAAACTATAACTCGTCCACACCATCTCAAACATAGCTATGATCCCACATTCTAATCAAAGTTCTTACCATTGAAAACAACTTTGCCAGTACATATAGGAAAACTAATGATAAAGAAAGAAAAAAAGTAATAGTTACCAACTTGGTTTTGCAAACAAAATAACGAACATCACAAAACAGGTTCTGCTATGATTCATACTACTAGGGGACTAGCATTATCCTCCATTACAACCGATGAATCTCAAAATTGAAATCCCTGACATCCTTAATCAAAATTAAACTAGTAGAAGAATCCCAGTAACTTACCACCAACATTTTCCCTCCTAGCCTCTTCATGATATATGATGCCAGCAGGGTAGTCAATACAATATACCCAAAGATGTATAATCTTATCCATTTCTTATTCTTCTTCTCAATTGCGTTGTATTTTGAAATTCACTCTTAGTATAATTTATTTATGAACACTTAAGTAAAAGATGTACAATCTGAAATTTCTACTAAAAAAACACATATTGAAGCATAATTTTTTTAATAAAAAAAGGATTCGATTGACCGGTTTCAATCTCTTGTTGGATTGATCATGTGGTTGACTCAGATTGATTGGTAAGTTCTATAGTTGAATCAGTAAATCAATCTTGTTTAACCAATGAACCAATTTGATTGAACTAGTTAAACAAATATTAATTATTTTTAAAATATAAAATTTAATGAAAATGCAAAAAAAAAAATATGATACATCCAAAAATTGAACCAAAAGGATCTAAAAATTATTTTATGAATCAACCTATCACGAAATTATCATAATTAATTATTAAAATTATGACCGAATTACTTATATTTTATGTTGATATATATGTATCGATTTGTGTGATTATTAACTTACTAATTTAACGACTCATCAACCTAATGTCTCACTCACTTAGGTCAATGAGCAATCTTATTTTTATAACATTGTATCAAAGTATAGAGAATGTTGATGTATTTACTGCATGACTTGAGATTTTATAAATTATAAATTTATTTGATTAAAATATATTCATAATGTAAAAGTTGTTTGGACTGACAACCAATCATGATTTATCATGTAATTTTGTAATAATTACTTTAAAAAAAGCATATCTAAGATAATTTCCTATTAGTTTTATACAAAAAATATATAAAATTAAACTCTTATTTAAAAAGAAGACAATTTTCTTTTTGGATTAAACCTGCGAAACTGAAAAAGAAAGAGGCAGGGAGCAAAGCATAGAAGTTTCACCCGAGCAATAATGTATAGTTAAGCTAGGTTCCTAAGTATTGTGCTCTCTCCTCCTTAAACCATGCATCTTTTCCTAGATAATTCATATGTTCATTAGTGAAAACATTTAAGCAAGTATAAACCCGATCCACAAAATAAGGGTTTAAGAGATCAAAGCCACACGCTTATAGAAACTAATTAATGGAGTTCAATTGTCTGTCACATGTTTGCACTGCTTCTACTAGTCCAACATACTGTTCTTTATTCACTGACGGTAGGTGTCACTTAATGGTTGATATCTAAATTCATAAACTTAAACTTTTTATAAGAAAGCAGGGTTTACGTCATACTAAGGGTCCATATCCATATGCAACAAGGTGTCAGATTTGCAGTGGCCTCAGCTGTTAATGACACATGAGAACACTAAACATATTAACAATGTTCAGGTGTCACCGGCTTCATGCCCTCAAGACAGCTAATTGCAAGCTCTCTATAGTTCAACTGGGACTATATTTAACCACCTATTATGACTTGTACGCATTATTTTTTTGGGAGTGTGTAAACATAAAGTTAGTGTAACAACTAATATGAAGGGGACTTGTTTAGTTGTTTATGTCCTACACCATAAGGATGAGTCCACTGTTGTTATAAGTCAAGAAAATGACAAAAATCCTACCATAAAATTTCTGATGATAAATCACATGGTCCAACTCCAACCCAACCATTGATTTTTAGGTCAAAGTCTATGAGCATCAGCTGTAAGTGTTCCCATTCAAAAATAAAATGCCCCCTCTGAAATGTGAGATATGCTAAAAAACCCACAATGGATTTTCATAAATATAATGTATCATGCAATTATGCTATGCTTGGTAACTTTTTTTTAAATTAAACGTTCACTAGTTGTAGAGTTTTAAAAGTAAAATATTTTCTTTTTTATAATTTTTTTTAACTTAAAAGAGATGATAACTTGAGAAAGATCAAGGAAAGAGAGGGAGAAATGTGGAAGAGAGAAAGAAGGGAGTAGACAAGAGTGAGGAAGAGAAAGCCGGGGGGTGGGTGGGGGAGGGAGTTGAAAGCTACCTCTTTTACTAAGTTAAAAATAACTACTCCCTTTTTGCTTTTATAAAAGGAGTTTATTGTTATTATTATTATTATTATATTACATTGTCAATTATATCAATAGGAAATTATAATGAGTAAGACTTTAAAGTAATTATTATGAAAGTGAAAAGAGAAGCTAAACAATGCTATATTAATTTTAAATAAAAGATCTTAGTGAAAATTTATTTTCGTGCAAAGCGCAGTATAATAGTTAAAAGTGATAAGTTTTTTTAATTAAAGACAAATATATATTAACGTTAGTGGACACTAATGATATTGATTATGGAACCAATAACTTTTTTTTTTTATTGAAAATCATGTTAGTGGACACTAATGATATTTTTAATAAATATAGCGTTATGGGTAATATAAATTTTTACCCTCGGGATAGGAAGAATTTGTTTTTATCTTTTATGCATGTGAATAATTTCTAAACTTTGAATATAGTTTGAGAAAATTAATTTGTAAAGATTTTACATTAAAGATATATATAATATTTTTAACACCAAATTTCTCAAAATAAAAAGGTAGGAATAACAAATAAAAAATAATAAAAAGAATAAAATATACACAAAATTTATATTGATTCATCACAATCTTCGATTATATTCAATCTTTACACTTATAAGATTTTCACTAACACAAGCATCAATTGTCATATTCTTTCTTTCTTAAAATCTCCTCAAAATTCCTACACTTGGTATTCTCTAAGCCTATACGTAGGTTTCCTTGGGTATTCTATTGAACAGGCTCTCGAGGCCACGACAAAACTGTTATATGAGAGGATCTTCTTCTGGACGCAATAGAAGTCTCTTTTGTTTAATTCTTGTGCTGTTTTTTATTTTTCTGAATGATATAAATAAATTGTAGCAATACCATGTTCACAAGAGAAAGAATAAATTGTAGCATACATTAATCTTTCAAAAAAGAGTCTAATTTCAGAAGTTCTTGAATAAATTCCCTCTAATTAATTTTAAAACATAAGGAATGCTAAACTAAAACTGAAAGAATAATTATGGGTTGGAGTTTGAACAAATCAAATTGGCTGAGATGTCACTCTAATACATTGGTCATTCATATCATGTGCTACAAGTAAAATACACCAAAAATTGATTGGAAGACTTATTATTTCATGCGAGTGAATGAGATTGGGGCCCAAATGATCGAATTCGAACAATAAATTTGTTGTTTGAAAATTTCATCCAATAGTCATCATCATCTTGACAAATTCATCATAATTAACTTGACCATCACCATCCAAATCTGCTTCTTCAATCATCTGCTCCACCTCCTCATCAGTTAGTTTTTCACCCAGATTGATCATAACGTGTCTCAACTGCATAACACGGAAAGATTTTAATATTTAGGCACATGTGCATGTTTTTTAGCATATATGTAGTTATTAGTTAGTACTATAAAAAAAGTTAATACTAATAAATTAAGAGAGAGTGAAAATTAAACTGAAAAGCAAGATTCTCTTCCTCTTATTTTCAAATGTCAAACCCCAAGACATTTTTTTAAAACCAAACAGCTATTAGTCATAGGATGCGGAAAGGTACAAAGTACTGTCCTGAATGTGCATGTGAAATTAATGTACCTTTTTCTTTGACATATATGAATTTATGTACATGATATCCTCTCCTCTCACCATACAATTTCATTCCATTTTTTATATACAATTATGGCAAAGGTTGTATTATTAAAACGATGCATAGATAGTTTAATATATTTTTATTACTTTTTGTTCTAGAATTATTGATGTTTTTTTTAAAAAAAAAATATTAATATTTTATAAATTTCAATTTTCTTTTTCATATAATCTTTATTTAGAATATCTAGATTTGATCTTTAAAAAGAATACTACACTTCTAACTTATTTAAAATCACTTTGACAATATTTCATATTAAATAAGGTTATACTTTAAACTAAATATATAAACATTTTATACATATTAAATACTCTTTAATCCATTTAATCATTAATTATTCTGTTATTCATTCAGTCATGCATATAAGAAAAAAGTGCTAATATATGGTTAAATTTCAACTATATGAATTATCTCAATCCTAAAACAAAGAAGTCATGTTGTATAAATTAATTCCAAATAAAAAGGCGACAACACATACATATCAATAATTCAAGGAAGAAATTTGACTAAGACCGGTTGAAAGTTGAAGTAGAAATTTTATAAGAAAAAAATTGCATGTGCAGCCTCTATTACACGTAGCCAGAAAAGTGAACGCACCATTTATAGAAAAAATATTAAAAATAATACAAAAGGGAAGATTCAAGAGTTGTAATCTACTTTGCACTTTGCAACATCTTGACCCTACTTGCTTTTTGTTCAAGTTTGAAGAAACCTTACTTTGTCAGAAATCATTAATACTTTGATTGGTCATTGCCATCAGAGAAAGAAAAATACAATAGAAAGTGAATAGAAAGAATTAAAAGTTTATATAACATACCTCACTTGCTGAAATGTAGCCATTTTGATCCTTGTCAAACACCTTGAAAGCCTCTTTGAGATCTTCCTCTTCATCAGTTTCCTAAACAAGAAAGAGAACAGAACTGAACTTAGTCTCTGGCTGTTGTATAATGAGAAGGATATTAATCTTTGCAAAAATGCAATATTAATGCTTTGGAAATTTAGTAAATAAATATATAATGTATATAATGAGAGAAATTAATTAAGAGCATAACTTACCTTCATTTTCTTGGCCATTAAGTTCAAAAACTCAACAAATTCAATGGTTCCATTACCATCTGCATCTACCTCGTTTATCATGTCTTGGAGCTCTTCTTCTGTGGGGTTCTGATCCAATGACCGGATAACCGTGGCCAATTCTTCCACAGTAATGCACCCTATTGGTCATACAGACAAATTATACCTAATAACATAGCCATTATGTGTGTAATAACATATCAAATATAATTTATAATCATTATTATATTTCTGAAATGGAAAATTGCATTTGAACAGAAATATACAAAAGAAGTTGTACAAGAAATACAGAAATAAATAGAAAAGAGAGAATGAAAAAAGATTTTTTTATCCGTAAAAATGAAATAAAATATTGATGTGAAGGACGAAAAAAAAGAAAATAATGTTGTAGAAAATGTAATATATGAATTTGGTAAATGAATAGTTATCTTTTCTTAAGTGAATGATGAAGCATGAGGGACATTGGCACAACCACAAAAGAGAAGGATTAATTTCAATTAAACATGAAAAGGAGAAAAATCATAGGTAGTGCTTAAATTAAGGGGAAAGCTTGCTCACCATCTCCATCTTTGTCAAACAAGCCAAAGGCTTCTTTGATCTCACTAATCTGTTCTTCACTCAGAACATCTGCCATGGTGTTAATGTTTGAGCTTCAAATGAAAACTAAGACAATATTTTGTGACTTAGAAAAGAGAGAGGGAGAGAGAATTAAATGTGTAGAGTATAGCTAGCTCAATATTAGATGGGGGGGTATTTGTAGTGTGGAAAGGCTTGCAAGATTTCTTTTTGAATTGTAATTTTAAAATGTAGGAGAGTCAAACCACGTTTATGACTGTGTTTTGGTGTGATAGTTGTGGGAAAAGAATCAGATTGCAACCCCTTTGATATCTATCCGAATACATGGGGTGAAGGTGAGGGGTGGGGCATGCAGATTTAATGCTCTTCGTATTTGTTTAATATATTGCACATATATTATAATGGGGATGAATTTTTGACAGCTGGGGGACAAAAAAAAGGCATCAATTCAAAGGGTAAGAGAGAATAGGGTATGGATTATATGAACTATGGGGAGGTCAGAGGTGTGTAGAGTCCTCTGTTTTCATCAATTTCAAATTTTAACACCAGATATTATATTTATATATTTAGTTTTTCTTTTATCTCATTTTTTCCTTCTTTGGTCTCTAATTATAAAATTCTTATTAAATATTTATTTATCCATTTTTGTAAGATATTTTTTAATTTTTAGATATATTAATTATTTTTTTCTACATATCTTTACTTAATAATTTTATTTTCAAACATTAATAAAAAATAATTAAGTAAATAAAAAAATATAATTTTAAAATGATAGTACAAATAATTAATAAATATAATATGATTAACTAAATTAACTATTTTTCTTAGCATAAATTAATTTAAAGAACCTTATAATTAGTGACAAGAAGAGTATATTTTATTTTTATTTCTTTCTTTACTTGGTATCATAGCATTTGTAAATATTAATTAATTATTTTCCTCTTTATCTCTTTTTTTTCTCACATTCCCTAAAATTAAAGTGTAGTCGTGGTTGGGTAAGTTTTTTTTTTTTAATTGAATAATGATTTTTTAACAATCAATTTTTTAAACATTTGATCAATACTTTGTTTTTTTGTAACTTTCTCTTTTTATGAGATGATATTACTTAGCATACTTCTATTCTCTCTCTCATTAAATGTTGAATAGGGTTTTAAAAATCCTTTTTGTTTAGAATTTTCCTTTCAACTCGTCCAACCCACCAAAAGACACGCTGGTTAGCATAAGATCCAGAGAAAGAATTATTAGAATTCATAAATTTAAATTAATAATTGTAAATATTTCATCACAACTTTTTTTTATTAATCCTCTTATTTATGAAAAAAATATCTTATATATTTTTAAAATTATAAATTTATCTTTTCTTTTTTCTTTGATAAAATTTGTATTTTCTTATTTAATACTTTATATAAAATATTTTTGAAATAATTAAAATAAAGATCTTACAAGATATTTAATATTTTTCAATTTAGCTTTCTTGAAGCTTATGCATGTAGTTTTGGTATTGAATTGAGAGATCACTGCCAAGGCGCTTTGAGAATTAGAAAAACACGCCTAATGTTGTAATTAATTATCAAAGGAAAAATAAATGTCATGTGCGTGTGGAGAATGTACTTTCATTGGAAAAGGTCAAGACTCGAGAAGGAGTCCCTAATTAAATTGCTTCGTTTGATTTAGCTTTCGGATCTCTTGTTCGATGACCGAGAAATACAACAACAATTAATTATTATTTGTGGAAAGTTTACTAAATTTGTTGGTTTACCTTTCTTTCTCATAAAAAATGGAGAAAAGAAATATCATATTAATTTCTACTTTTATTTTTTTGATAAAATTCTTTTAAGCACATGTAGCGTTAATTTCATTGAGTATAGTACGTATTCTTTTTTTAAATTTAAATATATTTTTAGTTTCTATAACATAATGTTAATTTCATTGAGTATAGTACGCATATTTTTTTATTTAAATATATTTTTAGTTTCCATAAATGAGTAAATTTTATTTTTGGTTTCTATATTTTTTATTTTTCATTTATCTAAAATTTAAATTCACTATTTAGAGTTTATCTAAAATGAATAAATTTGGACTTCGGTCCTTATAAAATATATTTTTATTTTCATTGTTCCAAAATTTGAATTGACTTTTTTATTCTCTAATATTTATTTTAAGATAGATAGATAATATTTTATTTTGGAATTTAGAAAAACAAATTAGAAGACTTAGGCGACAAGGCATGTTAGTTAACTTTTAGTTTTTTTATTAATTGAAAAGTTTGTTTGACTATTCTAATGAATTTCTTAATTGAAACATCCGTATGATGTTTATGGTCATTGGAGCATATATTGTTTGCACTAAATGTACACTGATGTGAACCTGATTAGGAGCGGATCGCTTGATACAGGCTACGGAGATTTGGATGACACCACTTCCAAAGAGGGAAGATAAGTCAGGGTAGACACCACTTCTGGTGAAGGAAGATAAATCAGGGTAGACGCCACAAGGATTACCTTGATAAGTCTGATAATTGGTTCAACAAGGAACCCAGAGAGAAACTCTCATCAAATTTTTAAAAAATGCCAAAAGTTTTTCTTTATTGAAAATAAAAACCAATACTTATAGTGTATCTGAACAAAAAGATAAAAATAGACATTGGCCTTCTAAACAGTTTGAGCCAAAATTACAATAAATAAAAATTATAACTAAAAACATATTTAACTTTGTCCTTTAAATTAGTTTGGGTCTTCAGCAACAATTAATAGTCTTGATAGTGTCTCTGCCTCTGGGCCTTCATCCTTCTCCACTTGGGTCTTCATCCTTCTCCACTCGGGGGCTTTATCCTTCTCCACTTGGACATTCGTCCTTCTCCACTTGGGCCTTTAGCCTGTATTTGGTCAGTTTTAGGATTCTCATCATACACCCTTTCTCATGCAATGAAATCACTTTGTTGGCTTTCGTGTAGAACAATTCAGCATAAAATCATTTTCCTTTGGTCAGAGTAGATCTGTACAATAGAGTGTATCTTTTGATGAAGATTGACATGGTTTAAGCATAAACATAGATATAAACATAACAAACTATCATCTTATAATTAATTAATCAATTACATGAACTTAAATTTAAATTTTAAATACTCTTGCTAATTAATTAGAACCACTTAATCACATATTATGAAAACATAGTGTTATAGTTTGTCCCTTTGGATTTTTATGAAATTGGGATTTGGAGGATTTATGTGTGATTAATTGTAATTGATGTAACTTAGTTGTCCTCCTACATAAAAATAACTTTGTATGTGTTGTAATTGTGGAGGAAGATACTAGATATAAGATTGGTCTAATGGTTGAAAATATGAGCTTGAGGGTGAAGAAAAAAGGAGGGAAGAGATCATGAGTTCGAAAAAAATATATTCAAAAGAAATGTATCCCTAGATGTTATATATCTAACTCATGGCCTTAGAATAACTAAAAATTAATGTTTATAGCTCAAGATATGATCATTTTAGTAAACAAAGGTATCATGATTATGCAATAAGTTCATGTTCTTTTTAATTTTAGGGATAATAAATTATAAAGTTAGATCTTATGACCAACATAAAAGTTATAGATAATTTCTTAGTTTTCAAACTAGTCAATCAACTTGATAGGATTAATATAATTTCAGAAATCATTTTACACTCTACAAAGGTCATAGATATGTAATAGAAAATGAGTGATGTAATGTCCAAAACTTATGAATTGTCTTTCCAAATGACTTTGAATGTAACATATCATAATATGCATTGAGATTGTGTAAGTAAACATTATGAGAATTGGGACTATGAGGATAAACAATGCTAGATGTACGCCTTGTGACATGGTATGTTGTACATGAATTGCGGGTGCTTGTGACATGAAATTGTAATGTAACTAAATAACGTTGAGTCGAGGGACCTAACTTATGAGATGACGAAAATGGGCATAGTTCATGGGATTGTGAGTTCTAATCATTGTAATGACATTGAGGCATGGGAATTTCTAATATTATATTTTTTTAATTTAAAAATTTATAATTGACATTTTCATCACATATAGCTCAGATTTATGTGTTGAAAGGATCAACATCTCTTGGTTTTTTAAGTATGAGTTGGGGGTACATAAAAAAGTTCATTGTAAGTCTTGAGATGATTTTAGTAGTGATTATGTTAGAATATTGGCATTTGGTGGTGGCTTTTATGTTCTTAATTATCTCAACCCGAACATTTGGTTTCATAATATGACGGAAATAGGATACATGAAGTCTTGAGTTCATGTGGTCTTGTTGTTGTAGACGACTTTTCAAGTTACTTAGGTAACTCTTGAAAGAAAAACAAGGATCTGAAGTGACGAAAATAACAACTTTTTTGTGTAGAGAAAAAACCATTTTAAAATATCAACTGGGTATGTATAGTAAGAACAATTATTGAAGGGGGCTCCATTAAGTGGTTATATACAAATGGCGACCAGAAAGACATTATTACTTCTCTCAAGAATCAAGATGGCAGTAGATAAACTAATGTACTAAACGAAACATGTGAAAACGATAATTCGTGCTTAAACATTGAACAATACTTGTCAAGGGTAAATAAATTAAAAATGTATTTGGGGATTAAAAAAGCATATTCAAATTCAGTTAAAACTCGCCACCAACGCACATATACAAATAAAAGCTAAAACAAACATATTTGAATGTTGTCATGGTTACCTTGTCTTGTCCATTTGGTACAAAGCAAAGCAAAAGAAGCACAACATTTTGATGATCCTGCCATGGTTCATTGAACAATTGGCTGCCAACACACATTCTATATTTCTCTGCCAAAGCAACAATGACAAATACAAAACATAGTGAAGCTAGTAATGGCACAAAACTAAGCTAATGGTTTTGAAGCATTTCATCCTTAAGTAACTCTTTCCTACTATGTTGGCAAGATGGAAAGATTCAAGATTGAATTATTATCCTTCACAAACAGTCGTTTAGAGATGTGTGGAGGGAAAACTTGACCTTCCTACCCGAGTTACTTTCTCCAAACTTAGATGGGCATGCCCCTTGGAACAATTTTGTCTTTGATCCACATGTAAATTGGCACTAGTACGAAGTAAGTGGATGCAATTGTACCAAGAATGAACCGATAAAGAAACACAAATGGATTTACAGGCTTCTTTACATCCTCTACCTTGGGACCAAGCTGCATTAAGGCAAATGAAAACATACTTAAAGTACTAAATTTAAAACAAGGGAGCATACTCTTCCAAATAGTGTAAATCATGCTTCTAGGTAAATACTTAGTATCCATTATATATAAAGAAAAGTGAGGAAAATTATACTAGTTATACATAATACTTCAGCTCCCCTTAAATTATGTGTGTTACTGTATACTCCTTTTTGTTTGAGAAAAGTAGTAAGTATGCATTTGTTTTTGAGAAAAGCAAAAGCTGTAATCTTGAATGAATTTAGAGATCAAAAGGAGAAGAAAGAGAAAATGCAATACATACCTGGAGGGGAGAGTCTCCAGACAAAGGCTTCACACCTGTGACTGAGCAACCCATGATAAGGCCGTGCCTGCGCACCCCACGATACCATTTTGGACCAATCCTTTTGAGCTTAACATCTTTGAAACCAGCCTTCTTAAACCATTCAATGTACTCTTCCTCCTTGGGGAAGAGCATCCACACATCTGCAAAGAACCTAGACAGCCAAAATGTTGGGTGTACAGGACCAATCACACAAGCTATGCCTCCTATCCTTAGCACTCTGTATGCTTCCGTAATGCCACGCTGCGGATCTGGCCAGTATTCAATACTGAACAACACAATGATAATTCAAACACTGACAATGTTGTAGAAAATGCAAATTTATCATCTCTATTAGACTAATTTTCCAACCAGTAAACCTCTATTTTGGTTCCTGAGATTGTAAACTTAGTCCTTGATGTTACCAAACTTGGACTATTTTCTGAGTTTGTAAAATGTTATGATGTGTCATTCATTGTGATCTTTTTCTACTATATAATTTTACTAATTAACATTAAGGACTAAAGTGAATGATATTTTGCAACATTTTATAAAGTCAGGGACTAAAATATAAGTTTCATATAGTCAGGGATTAAAAGCTTATGCTTAAAATCTCACAACCAAAGTAGAGGTTTACTCGGTTACAACTTTTATTTTATTTTTTTCTTCTAAAGATCCTTAAGTTTTTCACATTTAATTGTACTTATAGTTCGACTTACATCAATAGCCCATCAAGCTAATCCGATTGATTATATAACTTTTCATCAAAACTAAAGTGCAAATTCAAACAACAGTAGCAAAGTCTTATCCCACTAGGTGACATCAGCTGCATAGATTGCATAACACCATTGAATTTGCTTAAATACCAATTTCTAAGGAATGCCATTCACCATAACATCTCTCTTAACAATTTCCTCCAATATCCTTCTTAGTCGCCTTCTCCCCCGTTTTTATAGGATTAAAACCATGTAATTTACTCTTCTCATTAGTGCTTCTGGTGGCCTTCTTTGTACACGTCCACCAGACAGAAACCTATGTTGTCCCTTTTTCCTTAGTTTGAACGCATGTAAATTTTATAGGATTAATTAATCAGCTAATATGATATAAAGATAAGGTCCAAATCCATACCAGGGAACTCATAGTAGTCATAGACTCATCATATCCTTAGATCAGATAAATTTACTAACAGCTGCGAGAGATCACAAAAACCTTCAAAGGCAAAAAGTGGCAGAGACATTATAGTTACCTTCCAGCAGAAACATATCTATCAGCATAATCAGTTGGAAATGGAAGATCTTCTTTCAAGGGTTCCTTCTGCTTAGCCTTGGCAAGCTGGTGAGGCAACGGGTCGAGAATTTTACATTTTTGGCATCAACATGCTTCACTATACCAAGAGTGGCAAAGCTAGTTCCTCCTCCAACATCCACCACTCTCATGTTACGGTCACAGAGATCAGCAGGCTCCAATGCCTCATCTCTCATATCCTTAGTTTATGGCCCGAAGTTTGTGACATAATCATACACAATAGATAGAAACCTATAGAACCAAAATGCCTCTTTCTTGTGTTGGAAGAACCGAGGCTGAGAAGCAGACCTAGAGAAGGACATGCTGAATGTGGGGGTCAACTTTTTTTCTGATCCTGAACTTATTACCACAAGTCAGCACACGTACCCTTCTTGAAGAAGCACTTGTTGCTTAGAGTTAAAACTAGTGGAGCTATGCCACTAATGAGCTTTGGATTTTTAGCTCCATTGAGCATTAAGGAAGCATGGACTTATATATATGAAGAAAGGCTAGGACTATTACACTTCCAATGAACAGCACATTGTGTGGAATTACAACCAAAATCAATGGGAAGCAGCTGTTGATATATAGTTTGTCATGAATACAAGACAATGACAATTGACAGGAAAAGGATCAATTGGAAGAGAAATGATTTTTGGATATTTTACTTCTAAAGCACCTACTTAATACTCATCTTTTTTCTCATTTCTTTGTTGTCGCGTTATATTATTTATCATATTTTTTTTTATCTCTCCCACTAAGTATCAAACAGAAATTTAGATGTACAAAAAATCATTTCTGCTACTGGAATAAGGAAAGAGAGTTGCAAAAGGGTGTTAGCGGTAAAGTGGTGTTAGTTAGGGGTGAGCATCACCTTCTAATTCAATTCTTATATTTATATTAACAGTGAGAATCAAACTCAGGTTGAATATGAGTATATTTTTTTCCAAGTGGATCAACCTTTATTGGTTTAATGTGAATTATATATAATGGTTAAAATTAATATTACATTAATTAAAAAGTCATATTGATCCAATCTTATCGTATATATTTCTTAATAGGATTGAATTGAAATTTAAATAAATGACCCGATCCAAATTTTGGATCAAACATGAACAAAGACAAAACCATCACGCTCACCCGATCACCCCTATTGTTAGAATGGATTATGCAGAGAGACAGAGACAGACTGGTAGATATGCAGTTATGATTCACCACCTAATCCTGGCAGCTGGCGCTAGTAGTCAATGCTTGCCATTTGTGGCCTTCCCGTGATCCCATCACATTAATTATGGAAGCTCTTTGAATTTTCTTTATTTACTAGTTTAGTATAGTTACCAGATAATATGCATTAATCTCTATTTTATAAATTAGAGTCTTTTTTTTTACTGAATAAATAAATTAGAGTCTTTGGTTCTTAATTTTACATTATTATCTCATTCTCGAATTAAAGAATTTTTAGAAGTTACTCTATCATATATATATATATATATATGATAGAGTCTTGGTTCTTAAATTTACCTTGAATTAAAGAACTTTTACAAGGTAATATATAATATACATTAACCTTTATTCTGTAAATTAGAGTCTTGGGTTTTAAATTTACATT
The DNA here is from genome assembly GCF_000004515.6 of Glycine max. Taxonomy (NCBI): domain Eukaryota; kingdom Viridiplantae; phylum Streptophyta; class Magnoliopsida; order Fabales; family Fabaceae; genus Glycine; species Glycine max. The sequence continues at coordinate 239,181 of NC_016089.4, read as the reverse complement.
TATATTATAAACCAAATGAGAGATTAGATTCGAACCATATCAATAAATGTGGTGTATCTTAATTTTAATAATTTATTTCCATAATTTTCTCATTATTTTTAAAAGTGGTGCCTCTTTAATTTGTTCATATTTAATATAATAAAATATTCATTACTAATAATAAAAATATCTATTGTTCTCTTTAATTTATTTTTAATTCTACATTTTATTTAAATTTGAAAACAACTATTGGCTTTGAAAATTCAAGATAAATATGAGAGAATGCTCTCAAATATGAAAATTGAAAAGGAACTTCACTTGATTCTTGGATGCAAATAACAATGAGAAAGACATACCTATATGGAGGCTTATTATTAATGGGTCTAACTTATTTGATTGAACTTTATAAGTGAGTTGTTATAAACACTTGACACATAAGTTTAATACCTATGGATAAGAAAAAGAATTCTATAGGGCTATTTTTGTCCTACAAGAAGCAGAAAAAATTATGGGGAAATTGTGACCACATTTGAGATTATAAGACAATTATATTATGATTCATCAATGAGAATTCATATGCAAGAAAGAAAGGCCTTCAAAAGCAAAAAAGTGGCAGAGAAATGAATGTTACCTTCCAGCAGAAACATATCTATCAGCATAATCAGTTGGAAATGGAAGATCTTCAGCATCCCCTTCAACAATCTTGCATTCTTTCAAGGGCTCCTTCTGCTTAGCCTTGGCGAGCTGGTGTGGCGACTGGTCGAGAATTGTAACGTTTTTGGCGTCCACATGCTTCACTATACCAAGAGTGGTGAAGCCAGTTCCACCTCCAACATCCACCACTCTCAGGTTGCGGTTGTAGAGATCAGCAGGCTCCAGTGCCTCGTCTCTCATGTCTTCGGTCCAGTGCCCCGGGTTTATGATGTGGTCATACACAATAGAGAGAAACCTGTAGAACCAAAATGCCTCCTTCTTGTGCTGGATGAACCTTGGCTGAGAACCAGGCCTAGATGATGATGATGATGATGCTGACATGCTGCCTTTGGGAGTGAAGTTTTTTCTGACCACCCTTAACTTGTTACCATGAGACAGCACACCCTTTTGGAATAAACACTTGTTGTGAAAGTTAAGGCCATTTGGAGCTATGCCACTAATGAGGTTTGGATTTTGATGAGCTCCATTGAGCATTAAGGAGGCCATGGACTGATATATGGAAATGCTAGTAATATTACACTTGCAATGAATGGCACATTTTGTGGAATTATAGCCAAAATGGAAAGCAACAGTTGATGATAGTTTATGTCATGAAAACAAGACAGGAAAAGGATCAATTAGAAATAAGCGTGGAAGTGGTAAAGTGGTGATAGTAAGGATTATGAGGTGAGGGACAAAGACAGGGGATTGGTGGATATGCACCACATAATCCTGGCGCTAGCTGATGCTTGCCACTTGTGAGTTGTGGCCTTACCATCACTTGAACTATATGCGCTTTGGATTTTCTGTATTTACTAGATAACCTCCAATTCATAAATTAGAGTTTTGGTTCTTATATTTTATATCATGAATCAAATTTCTGATTGTAGTTTTTTTCATACTCAAGTTTAAGATTTCAACCTTTAATCACTTAATTAAAAAATACAAACCGTTAATAGTTATGTGAATCAATATCACTATCCTTATCTACTTGTATGACTTTTTTTAATTTAAACATTTATTTTTTGTATAAAAAAACATTCAATTTTTATTTATAATTTTAATTCTTTTAAGTATTATTTCTTAAATTTAATTTTAATTTGTACCAAATTGAAGATATATTTCCTTTCTGAATAAACTGAATTTTAGATGATTATAATTGTAATCAATGGTAATTTAGATTAATTTTTAAATTTTGGACTTTTACATAAAGGTTATGCATCTTAATTTAATAATGTATTCTCATAACTTTCTCACTAATTATAAAAGTGGTATCAAATTAATTTGTTCACATTTAATATAATAAAATATTCATTGATAATAATATCTGCTTTTCTCTTTAATTTATTTTTAATTATACATTTTATTTAAATTTAGAAAGAACTTTGTAATCCAAACTTGCTATTTATTTTTTAAACAGTGAAATTGCTGTGTTATCAGACAAATAATTGATCAAATTTGCTGTTCTTCATTTCATAGGAAATGTCTATTATTACTTCCATGTTTCTATTACCACACTTATGCAAGTAATTATTTATAACATGCCCTTGTTACTAATTTAGTTAACAAAAGAAGGATATTTATAGAAGTGACAATAGCTATTGGAAATGGACTGACAACAAAAACTCCTCAGCATGAATGATATGCTTTAAAAATTAATACTCCCATCATTTCCCCAGTTAGGTCTGGTTTAAAAAAAAATCCGTTAAACTAGTAATTTTATTTTCTTTCCTATAAATATCTTTTATAGAAGATAATCATGTCTGAATTACCGTCCAAGTATGAAATGTTGCGGGCCCCTTAAAGCAAAATTAATTGGAAAGTTACCTTACAAAAGTTTGCTTATAAATTGAGTAGGCAGAAGAGAGTTTTAAGTTGTTTATCAAGGTCGATTTCAACTTTTAACGTCTAACCAATGTTTAAGATAACCACAGAAAAAATATACAAACTAAAAATAAAGCCTTAGCCATAGAGGGGAATCGTAAGACAAATTCTATGAACGAAATATATGTATATTTTGCTGTTGTATGGGAAACAATGAACATATTATTCAGTCCTTAAAGGCTTAAAGTACTAGAAGAGCTTAGAAATGATCATCATACAAGTTGGCGTATTACCATACTAAAGACGATGGAGGTATGTAATAAGGTTCCTATATATTTTTTATAAGGTTTGAGCAAATCAAGGTTCCTGAACTTGCTGTATTTCCAGTATTTCAGATGGTTTGGGAACTTCCCTGAGCTGGACGGAGTTTTCGAAGCAATTGAAGAAACCATAATGAGGGAATTTCTCATACCAGGTATCTTCTCTTGCGTGTGTGTCCCAGTGTTCCCCAGAACTGCTCTGGCCGTACTTGTGAATCCAACCAGAGCCATTGTGTTGCTCACCCCAAGTTCGGTTCCAGCGGTCGCCATGCCTACCTTCCCACCAGCTCTCCCCCTGCTTCACACCATTAGCATTTGGATCAAAATTTTCATCCCATTTGTCACCCCATTTATCCCATCCACCATCCACAAACCGCTCGGCCCATTTGTCGGTGTATTTTATGCTCCCACCGTACCCGTCGTATTTGCCACCCCACCTGCCAAATCCATTTTATTTGTTTTCATTAGAATCTCAAATGAGATACACAGCAGATCAGTCACAGAATTGAATGCAAGCAAAGAATAGAGGTTACTCAAAATAATTCAGTCTGTCATCATGTTACAAGCTTATGGCCTGTTTGTTTTATTTTATTTTATTTTCCAATGCAAAACTGCATTGGACAGGAGAAACTGAGTTTTTTTTTATCAAATGTTCTCAAAAATTGTGCAAAGTACCATTTGCAGTCAAAGGAATCTTACACAAACATACACTTTAATAGATTATTAAATATTTAAAAACAGTGAGGAATAAATACTATAAAAAAAGAACATCGAAATTAAAGCTCAAATTCTTAATCTACTTTTCTTGACAATTACCTTTCATGCCAAACATGAGCATGTCCAGGTTCAAGCGGTGTGTTTGGGTCAATACTGCACCACTTGTGTGCCCATTTTTCTGTTTGACCAGCAGCATTGTAGCGCTCCCCCCATTTTTCCTGCCACTCATTACCATTAACATTTCGTCCCCACTTGTCTGCAGTTTTCTCAAAACTCATAAGCCCATTTTCCTGCAAGTGAAAACCATAGTACCATACTTGGTATTTATTTTAGTGAAATAAAAAGAATCTGTTGTCCAAGACTCTATAGGTCAGATCTATGAGCGCCAAGGCTACAGCTACAGTTAATGCATTAATAATTGGCAAGCTACACTAGTGACCAATTTCACAAACAGGTGCCCAATTCCACAGAAGAATAAATATGAATGCACACAGTGATAATGATACTAGAAATATGCTACTGATCATATTTTCAGCAAACTATCATTATAATAAGAAAGGCATTTAAAATGTGTCAAATTTTGCTGACCAGACACAAGGATTCTCTCCAAAATTCACGCCAAATATTTCCATTTGCATCACGTCCAGATTTCTCTGAACCAAGTTCCTTATAGCCAAAATCATCAGAAGCTTCCCAGTACTTCTCTTGCCACTCAATAGCTTTGTCAGCACTAACACCTCTGGTCATTGTCCATCTGCAGATCACGCCATCAGGTCTTCGCTCAATTCCTGTCTCTTTCCACCATCTCGATCCGTCCGGATTCACTCCAATAGGTGATGATTTATTTGCCTCACTGAGGGCATGTGCTGCTTCTGCTGCATAATCAAAAGACGATTCACCATGTATCTGTTCCTCTTCCAAGGAAAGTGACAGTGAAGGCGATTCAGAAAGTGACTCTGGGTCTGAGGTAGTTTCAGCTTCCTCAACCTCTAAAAATGACTGAAAGGGTGGAAGAGTATCACTACGCTCGCTTTGAGAAAGTAAACTCTCAAATGGAATGGAGAGAAATTGTGGTGTCCACTCCTTCTCCACAACCGCACTGGGCAAGGTTGGACGAACAGAAGACTTGGTATCTAACTGCAGCCCACTGCCATCATCTGAAGGAACATCACTCTCCACAGGGGGTGTCCAGGACCAAAAATCAGGGCCAGGCACACCATTTCCCCTTGTTTCTGACTCTGACACACGAATACCCTCACTCTGCACTCCCATTCCTGAACCTGATTCTATCACATGATATAAAAAATGAACAAAAGAATACATCAATATACAAGAAATCAACACTAAAATCTCCCAAGCACAACATCCATTTAGAAACAAAACTAAAATAAACCATTTGATTTCCTAGGGGATAAAATTCACATGTAAACTCAGAAATAGCATGTTCACAGCATGTTAGATTACAAACTTCAAAGATTGACGCAATTCACATACCAAGTAACCTCAATTTCAAAGGTAACTTCAAATTTTGATGAATAAATTGCAAGAAGTCAAAATACTAACATCTCCGAAGTACAATATCCATTTAGAAAGAAAACTATATTAAGCCACTTGATTTCTTAGGAAAGAAAATCCAAAAGGAAACTCAGCAAATAGCATCTTCACAGCTCGTTAGACTACAAATTTCAAAATTCACGCAATTCACAAACCATGCAACCTCAATGGCAATGCTAGGCTTCGAATTTTGAGAGAAAAATATTAAATAAAACAAAATACAAAGCCAGCCAAAACTTTATCGCAAAAGTAAAATAAAATAAAACAATAGAAGCATTTATTTCCTTTATTTTTTTTTTCATTCTTGATTACAGAAGTCACGTGTCCGTATTCCAAGATTACTAACAACAACTAGAAAATTAGAAAGAATAAAAAAAAAAGACAGCCAGAATTCAATTCCAACAAATTAAAATAAAATAAGTCTTGTTTTTCTTATTTAGTTATTGCTTTTCTTTTCCCTTTCCACGATTATTGTGTCAATAACATAATAAAGGACTTAAAGAAAGAAAGAAAGAAAGAAAGAAAGAAAGAAAGAAAAACTACTATTTGCAGAGTTGAGATCGAAAGAGGCAAAATTCAGTTTTACCGTCACGTCGTTCGTCGGCGGTGGCTTCGTGGTGGCTGGAATCGGCGGCACTGCGTTCCTGAAGGAGTTGCCTGGCGGCGGCGATGGCGGCGGCGGCGCGATCGATGACCTGCATGCGCTGCACCCTGTCGCGCTCTTCGGCGGAGACTTGGAGGAGCTTCTGGAACTCACTGGTCTTCTTCTCCAGATCGTCGTCGTTGTTGTCATCAGTATTTGCCGCCACGCGGTCCGCTATTGAGTTGAAGCTCGCGCTCTTCCTCTCTCTCTCCACCGCCTTCTTCCACATGTCCAAATACGACGCCGTTTCGCCATCTCCTTTTCCTCCTCCAACACTCGCATTCGCTCTCACTCTCACACTCGCACATCTTCTCTTTCCTTCGTGAGGGAGAAGGTGCACCCAACGGTACGGTGCACCCGCGGCGCAGGTTCCTAGATTCATGAAGATCAGAGCGTGTGACTCAGGAATGGCTAACTGACTGTGACTCTCAAACACTTCTGAGTATTTATACGGAGTTCGATCAAAATGGGAAGGGTAAAATGGTCAGTGGCAGTCATGTAAATAAGAGAAAATACTGAGGCTTATTTTATATTGTTAGTTTTCGTAAAGGGATCCGACATTTTCTTGGGCTTCAAGAGAGGAACCAATGTATTTGGGTATCCAATAAACTTACTTTTACAAAGCTCCCAGTACTTAGTTTCTTTTTATATCTCCTTCTACAACAAAATATGTTTGTTCATATCTATCTACTATTTATACTATCAAAAAATATGTTAGTAAAATTATAATGGGAGTTGTCATGTTAATGTTAATAAAATTATTTAAAAGAGTGCTGTGAGATGGTGTTATTATTCAGCAAATAATTCATACACCCATCGCTTTTATTTATAAGCAAAAAAAAATCTAATATTCTTTATTTTTAAATATAACTAAATTCCAACTATCCATGTTTTATTTAATGAAACTATCTTTAAAATATTATTTATTTAATAAGAGATTTATACTTGACATCTGATATAATTTAATAAAGTTAACTAATTTCGTATTATCTGTGAAATCAATTTTTGTTGCTTATAAATAAGAATGGAGGGTGTAATTGTTATATTATATTTTATAATTATTTATATATTTTGACATAAAATGAAAGATAAATATTGTGATTAAGATTTTAAAGGTGAGAGTAATTGAATTCCAAGCACAGGACCCCGATATCATTTTCCACTTTTAACGGTTTTCATGATTTCATCTGTTGCCTTTAACTTGCTTCAACGTGAGGAACGTGACATGCAAGAAGATGGACGGTGAGTGTTAGGAAGAAGATGTCCTGCCATGAAAACCTGTCATAGGGGTAGTTATCATTCTAGTAGCGGTTATTGTAGTGGGGGTGTGGTTATTGTAGTGGTTATTATAGCGGTTATTGTGGTGGTTATTATAGCGGTTATTGTATTGGTTATTGTAGCGGTTATCGTAGTGGGAATATAGACATGCAATTGTGTATAAAAGCTCTAAGAATTAATGAATAAGACAGAAAGAGAAGAATTTAGAAAATTAGTTTGTAAAGAGGTCTTGGTCCTCGAAACCAAGTAGTGTAGTTTTCTTCCCCTCCCCTCTAGTGTGAGGGACGTAGAGACGAGAGAGAGAGAAAAGAAAAAAAAGGTGACAAAAAGTAATAGGTCATATGAAGAAACAGAAAAGAAAGGATTAGAATAAAAGAGCAAATATAAAATATAGTGCGTTTGCAATATTTTTTTTTTTTTGCTTTCCTTTATAATTGGGCCAATAAATACGAATAGAGTGAATCTACACATTCAGTTGTTGGACAAATATATTGGATTGGGCTATTACCTAAGTACCTGAATACAACGTGGAATTCAATATATGGATCAACCCATTCGGTTGCAAGCAGAAAAACTATGGGGTATTAAAATTTCAATATGCAAGTTGTCGTTTTGATTGCAATTTGGATATGCATATTAAGAGAGTGCGGTTAGCTGCTTGTGTGGTTAAAGAGTCATACTTAATTGGTGTATGTTGGTTGGATTAAATAGTATATTTCCATTACACTCTATATAAACACTAGTGCTACTTCAATCACTTGTATCTGCAATTTTATTTTTTGGAAGATCGATCTACATCTACTTGATTAATTACATAATAGAATAGCAAGAATGATTCATGTGTTTGGCACGTGTTGAGTAGAAACATGCAAGAACATATCCATTGTGCGTTGGAGGGTCCTATACACTTACAAGTGTTCCGCCATGCAACCCAATTCCCATTATATCTCACACCACTACTACTTAGGCGATTGAAGAAGAGAATGTGGTCAATTTCATCCTCTCTCTACACCGTGAAGAGAAGCATAATCCCTCTCTATCCCTACACCACAAACATTAACTTTCAATGCCTTTTCACTTCATCAATCTCCATCTCCCTCAACAACAACCACAACCACAACATCATGTTAACCCGTAACCCTAATCAAATACCAGAAATACCATCCGTGCCAAAAACCGAACCTCCTCCTCCGGTTCCAAAAGAGCAACCTGTGCTTCCAACCCCGGAAATAGACCCTTTTATGCCACCCGAAATAGTCACGGATCCTCCTTCTACTCCCTTTGAGCCGGATGCTCCCAAACCGCCGCTATCACCGCCCGGGCCTGACATGCCGCTGCCTAAGCCACCGGATACGCTGCCGCCACGCCCACCGGATACGCTGCCGCCGCATCCTCCGGGACCGGATATTGTGCCGCCGCCAACGACTCCGCCGGATATTGTGCCACCCACTGGACCAGCTATTATTCTGTAGCGTAGGAATTTAGCATGCCATGCAGGATAAGAATAGCTTTGCTGTTTTGTTTTTAGATCATGTATCGTTACCAGTGTAGTGGGATCAATCAGGTTTGCGTCAAACTCTCTCTTTGGGTCTCTTGGAGCATGTAGTTGCATATCAGAATTTCATTTCAGGATTTCTGATTAAGCTAAAGTCTAGAAAGACTCATGCTAGTTAATTGTTGATCAACGTGCTCAATTCTCTGCTTTTGTTTAACAAGCTTAATTGCTTAATGCTGTTTTTTTATTCTATAAATACTCCCTCTTATTCACACAGATAAGGTCAGAAGGAATTTATATAAATTTAAACTAAAATATATTCGTTGATAATTTTAAAAAACTAATTTCTACACTATTGTTGGTTATTCTATTTATAATTTGTTTCATTTATAACTGTTGATATTTTTTTTTGTTTTTTTAATTTATGAAAAATATTATCAAACATTATTGTGCGAGAATCAAAAACAATTAAAATTTTGAGGAAAAAAATATAAAAGGAATATTGACTCTTAAGTTGTTGTAACATAATAGTAGCTCTTAAGTGACTAATATAGTAGTATGATAATTCCTAACTGAACACACAGTTACAATCTAATAGCTAACTAATTTACTCTTAAAATTGATTTTCATACAAGAACTAACAGCAAGCTATATAAAGGTGGCAGGTATCGTTTCCCGAATGGCTTCTTGGCTAGAGAAATATTGGTGTGACTAATTAAAGTATTTCTCAACTTAATACTTGGTAGACTCAAATACCTAGCTATTTCATTATTCAACTCAAGCCCTGAAGAGAAGGAAGGATAATAAATGTTACTCTAGTTGAATGTACTCATGCCACCTTTTCTTTCGGTATATTTTTTTTAGGTAAATAACAATAATTGGAGCGAACTCAGAACTGTATTCACCTAAGGGTCGTGGATAAGTGTGACAGTTGCTTCCTGCATCAACAATGTTGTTTCTGCACCTTTTTTTAAATTAAGCTTTCCGAACATAATTTTCCATTCCCGAAAGATCTTAAAATTTTACTTCATTATGCACCTTTTTTAAACTTTCGGAATATAATCCGAAATGTAAATTGTAAAAAATTTAAAGCTTTCCGAACATAATCCGGAATATAAAATTACATTCCAGAAAGGTCTTAAAAATTTACTTCCTGCACCTTTTTTAAACTTTCGGAACATAATCCGAATTCTAAAATTACATTCTGGAAAGATTTCTAGAATATAATTTTATTGCAAGAAGCAAATGGGGGAGATGCAGGAAGTAGTTGCCCATTCTTTTTTTATCACCTGCAAAGAAAGCATGTGGTCTTGTGAACTTCATTTTATTTTCTAGCTCATTGTCGTGTTTAGTTTTTAACTTACACATGCTATATATTGTACTCTATGATTACGAGTCTATGACCCTTTAGTACAGGTTGACCCTTTAATAGAACGGAAAAACAATTGACAGAGACTTTTTTCTACACAAGCATTACATACACACAGAAGGAAGAGAGGGAAAAAGAAAAAGGTGAAATAATCATTTATGTAATTTGTGTATAGGAACTAGGAAGAGTCTGTTATGCAACTCAAGTCCATGCAATTTCTGCATGTGATCTGTATGTACAAGTAACATAATTCTTAATTAATTGAACGCATGCATGCATTCTATCTAATAGTTTATTTTTCCTTTCCCTTGAATATTTTCTGGTGATCATAATGTTTTATTACATGAAATTCCCACAGACAATATCACAACTAGCGTTTTAATTTAATAATATGAACATTTGAGCTGTCAGCTATGGATGTATTCACAATTGTTTATGAGAGCTCACTTAGGAAGCAAGTTTTACTGTGATTGATGTGTCAATTGTCATTGTAGTGTTAGGAGCTTCATGATGTTTTCAAATTTCAAGCATCGCAAGCATTGTACTCAGATGTTTTCAAGCTCAAGACTGTCACCATTTTCAGTAAACAAGAAATAACTCAAAATTAAAGAGATTCAATAGGATAAGAATAGAAGTTAATTACAATAAAAATGTAGCACATGAGTTTCAACTTTTACTTTTAGTTTGAAACATTTCACATATCTACTTTTAAAATTCCATTTGAAAGTCCTATAGTACTGATAAAATCTTGTTAGATTAATACATATAGAACAAAAGAAAGGGGAGATTTTGCCAATATCAAATCATCCTACAGTTGAAGGTTAACACATCAATAACGTAGAAAATGCAATTTTACTTACAGAATTTTCTATTGAAATGAATGGAATATCCTGAAGAAGAAATTACAGTTTTCTAATTCTTCCTGTTATAAGATTTAATTTCGGTTGCTGCCTTGCTGGACTGCAAGCTTGTATGACCAACCATAGTATCATGATGCATGGGTAAATAGAATTCGGATATTTTAGTTGATGTCAAAATTTAGAACTTTGTAACTAGGGATGTGGTATTTTTTTTTGTCCGTGGGAATGAAATACAATATCAGGAGTTTACAATAACTCACAGATCATGTTCCACCAACTAGACTCTCTTAACTAAGGAAGTGGTATTAGTATGCGGTGTAGCTACGCTGTTCATCACTTCTCTTATTTGCTTTAACTTCTCGATAAGATACTGTCCACAATTAAAACAAACCGTAAGGCACATTAGAAGGGATTCACATTGACGTATAGAAACTGAAATTAACTATACCTTTTTGTTTGGTTGGCTTGTTGAGCTTTGATTTCTTTTCTTTCTTTTTTTTTTGATTTAGACCACAAGTATCTTCCACTGGACTGACTGAGTAGAATTACTATGGGTAATAAAGCTCTCCCTCAAGTATTTAATGTAGTTGCATGTCCAAATTTCCAACACAAGACCTCTGGTTAAGCTAAAAAAAACTTTGACTTCTTAAGACTAGAAAAATAGTTGAAAATTAATTTTATGTGCTTCCTGGTTAAATGACTAAACATGAGTCGCATGACTACAATATATAGCTTACGTTGAAATATTATGTTTATTTTGTAGTTGCTACAGTAGATCGCAGTACTAAACATCTGGACTGATTCTGTCTGTACAGTGTTACATACATTGTCCTATGTTTCATGTTTCAAAACGATGCAAGCACTTGGCCCTTCAAAAAAGAGATCGAACAAGGACATTTCTGTAACACTCGAAAAACAAATAATGGCCCAGCCAAAAGAGTCTAAAAAGTTTCTTCCCCATATATGAATTTAAATTATCTGACAAGTATGCTTAAAGTTCAGACTGTATATAGATGATTCATTGCACTGAAAATAAGCTACATATTGAAACTTCAGCGCACTCAACTCAGGTACAGTTAGTACTGCCTACTTTTCAAGGTAAAACTCAGGGCTTAACGTGCAAAAGGAGAAATATTCAAGGCTTTATGTATGAATAGGTACCCACATTGAATAAACTAGGCAAATTAAATTATTCTTGGTTTTCACTTTTCACTTAATACCAACACTAAACCCAGCTACCATGATGTCTAACTTTTGAATGTTAGACAGCAATCAATTTATAGTAAATAAGAGATTGAGCATCTGATTACAATGGAGATATGAGGCATGTCAATGATGGTTGCATGTTTTTTAACATAACCAGTTATAGAACTTAAAATAAAAAATCGATTTATATTACTCTGATACAATTGAGAGATATGAAGTCAGTGAACTGCAAGATACGGTCACTGATATGTCATAGTAATAAATTCTTTCTAATCTTCATCCAATTACCATCAGTGGACTTAAAGAATAAATGAGGGATTTTATTGAAACAATAAAAATTTGAGTAATGTACAAGAAATAATAGTTTAAGAAATTATATCTTATTTCAAGTTAACTTGATAGATGCAGAGAGACAGATAGAGCACGCTAGTCACTAGAGGGGGAAAAAACTGTACAGAAAGAAAAAATGAATATGGAGAAAAGGCTTGTGTGTGAATAGTTTGAGAAATCAATGTCTCTCTTTTTCATTAGTTATCTTTGATTCTCATTAGTAGCTTTGTCTGTGACATTAGCACTCTATATGCTTTCAGAATAAACTTATCTTGGAGTGTGTTGTATTTGTGCATCATAAGTGACCAGGGTGGAAATGGCAGACATATGACATGAAATTCCCAATGTGGAGCTCCTCATCATCGGCTCATTGTATGCAAGGTTTTAAAAACCTGTAGGCAACTGCAACATCAAGGATTCAAGACTTTTTAATCTCTACAATATCTGTAATTTTCTTTCACACTATATGTGATATTGTTCCACGGCATACATTGTGTACAGAGAAAGTAGGCACAAAAAGAAAAGTAAGTAATAGTGATCCTACTATATAGGCTGAAAAAAGCAGTAGAGTGCAAGAAAAGTTTCTTGTGGAAGTGAGATGGAGCTGAGTGGTGACACAAATTGATGATCATCTAAATATTGTACATAGTAGTATGGATTCGAAATCAAAAACGATATGATGAGTAAATTAGGAAGGATAAAGAGAAAGGTATGTAGTAGCACAAGATAAATGAAGCAAAGAATAAGATAAGGGGAGGGTAAAGATTGTTTCACATTCTTTTAGCACTTCTCTGGCCAATGAGGCTACCATTTTCTGTAAAGTATCTTCAAAACTGCTTACACAAGGCTAGATTCTTATCAAGGTAAATGGCACCTCTAGTTTCACATTGCTAACAAAACTGATCTACCTTGACATCTCAAGTCTAAACCTCAACGGGGGCTTAAGACTTGTTCATTCTGGCTTCTTCGATGACATGGGGAGCAATCTCAATAGAACTTGTTATTCATTGCTCAAGGCCAGAAATTTGAATAGATAAGGGGTATATATATGTGTGTGTATGTGGGGGGGAGGGATAGAAAGAAAGAAAGATTGTCCTATTATGATGTTTTAGAAATAGAAAGTGTAGGTAGTGGAATAAAATAATCATATTTTATCAACACACCAAATAGTTTATTAAGTAAAATAATTATCTGTTGAAGATCAAGTTTTGGTGAAAGGAGAAAGAGAATATGGAAGCCATAACTGAGTTGCAAGGTGCAGCAAAAGAAGTGAGTTGACGTTTAGGAAGATCAAATATGCATCTCGGCTTTATTATCAGAAGGCTGTAGTATATATGTACATGAAGCAGCTTTAGATTAGTTGTAACTAACCGTAACTAACCTAACAAGTTTAACTAACTCTAACTAGAAGCTGTTAAGATCCCCCCCTCAAGCTGGGAATGGATATTCAACATTCCCAGCTTGTTACAAAGAGTCTGAAAAACGGTAGGGGGTAAAGCCTTTGTGAAGATATCCGCGAGTTGTGAGGAAGATTGCACAGGAAGCAGCTTGAGATGACCCGAAGTAACCCGTTGACGGACAATATGGCAATCGATCTCGATATGTTTTGTTCGTTCATGAAAGACGGGGTTGGTGGCGATCTGAATAGCTGAATGATTATCACAATATATGGTAGCTGGTTCTACAAATTTGATTCGAAAATCCTGAAGGAGGTAAGTCAACCATTGGAGTTCGCAGGTAGTTGAAGCTAAAGCTCGGTATTCGGCCTCCGATGAGCTGCGGGAAACCGTGGTTTGCTTCTTAGATTGCCATGAAACGGGAGAGGAGCCAAGATATACAATGAACCCGGTGATGGAGCGTCTGGAATCTTGACATCCTGCCCAGTCCGAGTCACTAAAGGCTCTTAGTTGAGGATTGCCGACGGCGGAGAGATAAATGCCAGAACCAGGGGTTCCTTTAAGATATCGAAGGACCCTATAAGCAGCTTGAAGGTGCATATTGGTTGGGCTAGACATGTACTGACTTAATTGTTGTACTGCATATACGATGTCAGGACGCGTGTTCGTGAGGTATATAAGTCAACCAACAAGCCTCCGGTAAGAAGATGATGCTTCATCGGATAATGGGGTACCTGCGGCGGCGTGTAGCTTAGTGGAGTAATCCATCGGGGTCTTGTGTGGTTTACAACCCAACATTCCTGAGTCAGATAGAATATCCAAGGTATATTTTCTTTGAGATAAATGAATCCCGTTAGAGGAACGCGCGACTTCAAGGCCGAGAAAGTATTTCAGGTCTCCGAGATCCTTGATTTTGAAGGTGTGATCAAGTATGGTAATCATCGTTTGTATTTCAGAACTGCTATTCCCAGTTAGAATGATATCGTCCACGTAGACTAAGATTATAGTGGTGGTTAATTCTGTAAAGCGTAGGAAGAGTGAATGATCGGATTGAGACTTGTGGAACCCGTGAGCTGTTAGAAGACTCGAAAGCTTTAAGAACCATTGACGACTTGCTTGTTTTAGCCCGTAGAGGGAGCACTGCAAACGGCATACCAAGTTTGGATTCGGAGTTGTTAATCCCGGTGGAACCTGCATGTAGACCTCTTCATCTAATTCGCCGTGTAAGAAGGCATTGTTAACGTCCAATTGCCGCAGGTGCCATTTGTTCATGACGGCAACGGCAAGCAGAAAACGAACAGTAGTTAGCTTTGCGACTGGGGAGAAGGTGTCAAGGTAGTCAAGGCCCTCCATTTGCGTGTAACCTTTGGCCACGAGACGAGCTTTATACCTTTCTATGGAACCATCCGATCTGTGTTTAATTTTGTATATCCATCTGCACCCTATGGCCGTTTTATGTGGAGGAAGAGGAGTTAATCTCCAAGTTTTGTTTGATTGTAGAGCATCCAATTCAGCACGCATCGCTTTAATCCAGCAGTCGTGTTGGGAGGCTTCAGCATAGGAAGAAGGCTCTATTGTGGAGGTGATCGTCATGATGAAATGCTTGTGTGTGGGTGAGAGTCGTGAGTATGAAAGAACTGAGCTAAGAGGGTAACGAGCCTTCGTTGAAGTGTTGGTATCGAGTGAGGAGAGAGCATGGTGATAATCGCGTAGGTATGTGGGTGCTTGTGTTCTTCGGTTTGAGCGTCTAGGCTGTGGAGAAGTGGGTTCCATTGTGTGTGTTTGGCTTATGGGTTCTTGTACAGAATGTTGTGTTGATGTAGTTTCTATAATTGGTTCATAATGGATGTTAGAGAAAGGTTCTGGTAGAGTTGAGCTAGGTTCTATGCATGAATGTTGTGTATCAACAATCTGTGGAAAGTGATCCTCATAGAATATGACATTGCGTGATGTGATGATGTTATGTGAATGCAAATCATAAAGCATGTATCCTTTCGTGTTTGGCTTGAACCCAATGAAAATACAAGGATGAGCTCTAGGTTCCAATTTCTTACGATTAGCTTTAATGGTGCTAGCATAGCATAAACATCCAAAAACACGCAGATGAGATATGTCGGGTATATGCCCATGAAGACGTTCATATGGTGATGTGTTATGTAGAAAGGGAGTGGGGATGCAATTTATCAAATATGCTGCGTGTATTAATGCATAGTTCCAGAATTTAGGTGGCATGTTGGCTTGAAATAACAAGGCTCGTGTTACATTAAGCAAATGCTGGTGTTTCCGTTCCGCAATACCGTTTTGTTCGGGTGTTTCTATGCATGATGTTTGGTGCACGATTCCTTTTGATTTATAGTAGCCGGGCATAAGAAATTCAGGCCCATTATCACTCCGTATTGTTTTCACTCTCTTGTTATGTTGAGTTTCAATAAATGTAATGAATCCTATAATGATGTCTCGTGTTTCTGCCTTAGAATGCATAAGATGTATCCACGTGAACCTTGAATGATCATCTACAATGGTTAAAAAATATTTATGACCATGCATGGATGTTTTCGAACAAGGACCCCAGATGTCCATGTGAAGTAAATCAAAATTATGCAATGCGTGTGAAGTGCTTGAGGAAAAGGAAAGCTTTTTATGTTTCGCATAATGGCACGTATTACACACGAAATTTTTATCATGATTCAGAATAGGATAATGGGGTTTCATACATTGAAGCCTTTCTGTTGATAGATGGCCCATTCGAAAATGCCAGAGATCAATTGGTATAACATTGCTCTTAGGGTGGACAATGGTCGAGCAAACAGTTTTATTGTGTTGGTCTGGAATGAGATGATATAAGCCATGTCTCTCCTCAACTATACCAATCTTCGTACGTTTGTTCGTGTCCTATAGCATACATGAATTGGAAGAAAGAATTAGTGCACAATTAGTGGAGGACACAAGTTTAGAGATAGAAATGAGATTGAAAGTGAATGTGGGTATGTATAAGACGTTGAACAAGGTTATGGCCTTCGAAAGGTGTACTGTGCCTGAATGGGTGGCCTGTACATGGTGACCATTCGGAAGTTTTACTGCAACTGGGTTAATAGGTTTATATGCATGAAGATAGTTCAAGGAACAAGTCACATGATTGGTGGCTCCCGAATCTAGTATCCAGGAGCTTATGATGGATGAAGATATACCTGGGATAGAAGGTTTGTCAGTGGTACAAGATGATATGGATGCAACCTGTTTGGTTTGTTCCGGCGCCGTGCTTCCCGTCGACGGCCGTTGGATTAAAGCGAGTAGAGCCTTATGTTGCTCAGGTGAGAATCGAACAAGATCTTGGGCTTCATGATGCTGGGTTTGATCTTCCTGAAACTTGTCATTCATCGTTACCATGTTGTTAACTGTGGTTCTTCCATTGTAGGGCTTATATCCCGGCGGGTATCCGTGTTTTCGGTAACATACGTCAACCGTGTGGCCCATCTTTCCGCAGTGGGTACAGGTCTTTCTTCCCCCATTGCTTTTGTATCTTGTTTCATGACTAGAGGGCATACCATGCTTCTTGTAGCACACACTTTCTGTGTGGCCACTTCGTCCACAGTATTCACAAGCAGACCTTGCAGTATTAATGGAAATTTCCTTAGCTTCGAAATTGAGATTAGGAGAACAGTTACCTAATAATTGCCGTTCTTGTTGTGCCACATAGGAGAAGATCTTCGATATGGGTGGTATGGGATCCATAAGTAAGACATGAGATCGAATGTTTGTATATTGTTCATTTAAACCTCTCAGGAACTGCATAGCTCGATCTTCGAGCTTTCTTTGTCCGATAATGGTGGAAACCGAGCAAGAACACCGAACGTTGCAGGTGCAGATTGGGTCAGGCCTAAAGCTTTCTATCTCGTCCCAGATTACGCGTAATCGGGTAAAGTATTCGGTTATTGAAAGGGCTCCTTGCTTTAATGTTGACGCTTCCTGCTGCAGGTCGGAAATTCTCAATAAGTCACCTTGCGAATATCTCGATTTTAAATCTCTCCAAATATCTTCTGCTTTATCCATCCAGAGCACACTTTGCCTTATGGAAGTTGCAACGGAGTGGACGATCCAGGAGACGACCATGTTATTGCATCGCCGCCAGGCCCCGTATAGCCTATCGGTCTTCAATGGTTCCGGTGCAGTCCCGTCGACGAACTCCAATTTGTTTTTGGCGCTAAGAGCAGTGACCATGGAACGACTCCATGAGTGATAGTTAGTTGAATCCAGTACTGGGGAGACAAGGGCAGTAGCTGGGTTTTCACTAGGATGAAGATACAGATAGCTTTCGACATTGTTGAAAGTTGTTTCGTTCATGGTGGTTAGTGAATCGTTCGAGAAGAAGAGAGAGATGTATGTGCGCAGCAGAGCTCCTCATTTGAAGAGCTCTGATACCATGTTGAAGATCAAGTTTTGGTGAAAGGAGAAAGAGAATATGGAAGCCATAACTGAGTTGCAAGGTGCAGCAAAAGAAGTGAGTTGACGTTTAGGAAGATCAAATATGCATCTCGGCTTTATTATCAGAAGGCTGTAGTATATATGTACATGAAGCAGCTTTAGATTAGTTGTAACTAACCGTAACTAACCTAACAAGTTTAACTAACTCTAACTAGAAGCTGTTAAGATTATCTTATCTTATTATAAATAAAATAATGTTTTAGAAATTAACCCGTTATTAATATTAAAAACAAAATAAAATTGAATTATGATTTAGTAAAGTCTTATTCTTTGAACAGGTACCTTGCTTATTTTGTTTGTCTTCAAGACCAACCCCCCAAAAAGGTAAAAAGGGAGAAAAATAAAAAAAGGTAGAGTGAGTAAAGATATGAGATGTGTAAGTGTGACCTTAAATATGACCAAGATGTTTGAGTGTTTTGGCAGCACAACGATATGTCATGTTGCAATACTATGAAAAGAGTCTTTTTCGCTGCAGCAAATTGCAAATTCCTTAAACTGAAATGGAGTTCTTTAACCTCTATCCATTAAAATTTAAATAGGGTGCAACTACTCCTTTTGTTTTTTGTTCTTTTCTGTTTAACTTCAACGTAGAAAGAATATAAACAAAAAAAAAAAAAGATGCATAGAAGAAAGTAAGAAGACAGGAAAAGAAAACTATATACATGTATCAATAGCTAGGAATGAAAGTATCAAATAAACAATGAAAGGAAAGAGATCTTATCATTTAATAATAACAATAAACAACTGAAAAGAAAGGAGCTTCTTATTTGTATATTAATTTGATTGATTCATATGCACATTCAATACATCTGTAAGTGAAGTCGGAGGAGGGTGCATTTTTTCTTATTTTTTTATAATTAATGAGGGTGCATTTTTATGTGCATGCTTGGACTCATGAATTATATGTTTGACAAAGTCCTAATTAAGTAAACATGTAAAAAAAATACTTTTATGTAATGATCGAGCCTCTTTTGAATTTTTTTTTACTAATAACATTTGAATTTAACAGTTCCTATCATGATCCTATTTCTCCACCCCACATATCAAAAAATTATGAGAAGTGCTAGTTTCTAACACTTTTTAAGGAGACACTTTTTCTTATTGAAATTATAAATAATGATCCTATTTACTCTCTTTTCTAAAGACGCTATCTCTTATTGGAGTCTGAGAATGAGACCCATAAAACTAGGATTTAAACCACATATTTATTACAGCACATATGAATTTCATCACAAAAAAGAACATGTTACTAATATATATTTCACAAAATTTATTGTTTTTGGATAAAGATAGAATAATAAGACGTGAGAGAGGGAAAAGTAAAGTGTACTCAATTGAAACCGCAAAGTGAAGTGGCTCTCAGCTTGCCACACATTGTCTCGAACTATCGAACTCCAAAAATGTAGAGGCCCTACAAATGCAAGTTGGGAAGAAGTTGAGAAAAAAACTTGAATTGAAATCACCATAACACCTGCTACGCTGCCAATTACTATGGTCACTTTGACAAGTGACAACATGCGGTCCCCTCATGATGTCAAGTTAATACCTATTTTTTATTTTTTTTAGTAGTGAGAGGAATTAAATTCATGACTATCAAATCAATATTATAATTCTTTAATATCTAATTGTTATACCCAAAAAAAAAAGGTTAATGTCCACTTGAATTTGGTTAATAAATCTTTGCATGAAGATCATTCAAAGTTCAAACTCAATATCTCATCATCATTCAACACTCCTAAGAAATATTTTGTTTAGATAATGGTCATATAATTTGTCTTCACACTATTTATATATTAGTATAGGAATTATATTTTACAAGCATCTTAAAATTTAAATGTGTATTTAATTCCAAAAATTAGTTCAGAGAGTGAAGATTGTTTCTTATCCTATTTATATATATTCTTTTGATTATAATATTAGTTAAAGTGAGATTTCTAAAATCTCTCATACCAACGTCTAAATATCTCAGTCCGTTTAGCTAAATGTTTACATATCTTGAAATCAGGTTTGTCAACGAATTCGAAGACTATCTTTAATGTTTGTTTACATTTATTTGTTAGATATTCATGGAAATGTGTGTCACCGCAACTTCAACCGAACCCAAACATATGCTCAAAGTTAAATATTACACTATTAAACATCTACAAATGATTTGATATTTGTCAAATACTGAGTAGCATAATAGACCTAAACAACAACTATATTAAAATAGGTTCTAATATTATTTTAAAATTTTGGGTTTAGACATAATTCAACATCAAAAACTAAATTATAGATTAAAGATTATCTTTCATTTATATATGTTATTTTGACCATATCATTGATTCATTGATTAATAGGTTATCTCAAAATAAAAAACTTTTAAACAAAAATCATTAACTCAATATCTTATCATCACTTCACTCGGAGAAAATATTTTCTTTAGATAATGATGAAAGAATGTTTTGACTTTTTTTATATATTACTATAGGAATTATATCTTATAAGTAAAGTATTTTACTAATTATTTTTATAAATATTCGATAGTTCATAAAAATAGTCTTTAAAAATATGTATTTTCTGTTTTAACCTTAATAAAATTTATTCATTTTTAATGTTTATATTTACTAAAATAATATGATTTTTATCTTTTACTACATATGTTTTGTCTCTAGTAAGGGATCACAAACACGTTATTCTTATATTTATAGATGAAATGGGCACATTATTTTTAAAAATACAAAGAATAAGAATAAAATAAATTTTTATAAAAATTAAAATAAAATTGATAATATTTTTATAATTTTTCAAAATGAATCACTAAGTCATTGATACTGCTGTAATATTTTGTGGATGTTAATCTCTAACGCTTTACTTGGATTTTATATATAAATAAAGAAATATTTTTTACATTTTGCGTTCAAGAAACATATTTATTGAGATAAACCAAATTTCAATGTGTTGAGTAATTACATTAAACCAACTTCTCCACCCCACATTGATAGCTTCGTAACAAATGAGCCCAATTCATAAACCCATTAAATGGCCCACAAATTCATGATCACCCTTGACTCTTTCAACCCGTGTGTGATTGGACCAAAACAATTAAAACACCCGTGAGTAACATCATCAGCAACGGTTAAATTGTGCCATCATTTGATCACAAAATCCAAAGCCTAAAATCAAATACAGGGAACAACAACGTTAAGATGAAGCCTTGTTTTAGGCCTTTGACATGGGAAATTCAATTAAGAAAACCAAAACAGGAATGTAAAAAATGGTTTTTGGTGACGATGGGGTATCATGTACTATATGGCCTTCCTTTTCAATAACCTTTATGTCCTCATGAGTCATTATCTGTTCTTCATTTTATATATCAACATAGAAAAACAAGGGTTTTTTTTATACACCAAATTTTGTAGTAATTGATACAAACAAATACAAACCTTTTTTTTTAAATAGTGAAATGAACTCACAATGTGTCATTCGTCATGGAGATAGTCCACACATATGAATGTGGTGTACAATCAATCTCCCAATAGATACATTTTCTTTAAAAAATAATAATAAATTGAGATTTATTTCTTGGACGATAATTGAGAGTTTATTCGATAAAGTAAAACAGCCCATAAAATTGGGCCAAATGGCATGTAAGTGAGAAGGTCATACAAAGCAAGATTAGAAGAATTGCTTTAGGAACCACCATGTATAATTTACCCATTGTTTACTAGTTTGTATCTGCAAAGCACCCCAACAGAATTTTTTATGCTGTAGATAAGAAAGCAAGCTTAAATTAATAAATATAATCTTTGAACAACTTATGGCTCCCTTTTCATGTAGTGAAATTAACAAGGTCAAGCAAAGCATATCTTGGTTTTATATATACCTCTTAGGTAAATCAGACATTTTCAATCATTTTACGTGCGTGGGTCCATTCCCATGTGGCACATTGTATCAAATTGTATGAACATGATATTGCAAATATATCTATAAGTTGAGCAAGATATACACTTGACTAGGTTTGTGAGTAAACTATTAATGGCCTGGTAGGCCACACATTTGGGTGCTTTTGGGGAATATATGAGCGACAAATATGTCTGACAATGGCCTATCTAATTGGCTATGTGGTCAAATAGTGAATGACTTTTCTTCAATGTTGTGTTGGTTGCTTATCTTATTCATTCTGAAGATGGGAAATATGGACAATGACCCATACTTTTGCTCCTTATGACCATGCAGTTATTTTGTGATGCATATTAATTTGATGCATTCATATTATATTCCTCATGGTTGATTGGTTGTATCAAAGAAGAGAGATATAACTTACAGGAATTTAGTTTAGTTGTTCTCCTTTGTACTCAAAATTCAGTTTAGAATGAAAGATTTATTAAAGATGGTCATTAGTGAAAAAAGTTATGTTCTCCTTTGTACTCAAAATTCAGTTTAGAAATTAATCATTAAAAAATTGATAAATATTTTACATTAGTGAAAAAAAATTGTATTTCATTTAACATGCCGTAGCATTATAAGCAAGGCCAATGGATGAAAGCTTCCAATTTGGTACAATGATTTTCTGCTACCAAGCATAAATTTTACTTGCACTTTTGTTTTTGACACTAGCATTATTTAGGGTGATTTGTTCAAAGATCTGACCCCTCATCTGCATAAATATATAAATACAATACCCGCACTATCATGCATTCAATAATAGGCATCAGGCTTCAACTGTAATGAGTAGACTAGATGGAAAATGACACTCAAGTACAGTATTCTATTTCCCCCACTATTTTTTCCTCTTATTTAATTAGCATTTTTCATTTTTATATAGCAAATTATCTTTATCTTTATCCAATTGTAGGGTAGTCCTTTCAAATAATGAATTCACAAAATATTATTTTTAAGAACTTCCTTTATCTATAAAATGAAGTGTTTGCAGATGAAAAAATAATAATCAAGAAACACAAAAGGTAAACATTTTAAGAAGAGTTTCTCTCCTAAGTTTCCTCCTCTAGCTCCTTTGTCTTTTACAATTGATATATGAGCGTATGGTTTGGGACATGCCTAGTTGAGCTAGTGCATAATTCAAGTACTTCGAAGACCATATTTAGAGTAGAGTTTACCAGTCTAGGACGGTGATAGTTGTTGGTATGAGATTAAGTTAAATTGGTTTAGTCTTTATGGCAAATGAGAGAGAATATAATCATTTTATCATAATGATATAAGTGTGAAGAGACATCAAATTATACCAATATATATAATCCTAAAAGTGTTATACCCATTCTCATCCATTGATTTTAGGTTAAATTGATTTGAGAATTTTTTTTATGACATAAATATGTTTTTAATCTTTAATAAAAAAAATTATTTTTTATGATTGTTCTTTAATAAATTTTGTTTTCTGTTGAGTCTTTAATAAAATAATAATTTTGTTTTTAGTCATTAATATTTTTTAATTTCTAATAAATTAGTGAATTTTGTGTTTGTTTTTTATTAAAAAAATTATATTATAATTAGTTGAGACTAAAATAAAATATCAAAGATTAAAAATAAAATTATTATTTTATTAAAGATCAATAAAAAATAAAAATTTATTAAAAAACAAACACAAAGATTAAATATTTATTAGAGATAAAAAAAACATATTTAAACCTTTTCGTATTAAATAAAAATTACATTTGCAATGACTATATACTGCTTAAACATTTATTTTTATAGAAAACATTTAATTTTATTAAGATAATTATATAGCTCACTTATTACATTAACATATTCTTTACTTATAATTTGTTAGTGAAGTCTGATTGAAAAACAAGTGGGTGTACATAAGAAATCCCACAAATATTTACTCATATGCAGACATTTATTTTTTAGTTAAAATGCGTTAACAAATTACATTGCAGATATATTTTATTTAAGATAATATCTCATTACAACTTACTAATGTATTTTATTTTCTTTTATTAAAAAGAAGTACACGTAAGCAAATCTCATTTATATATCAAAATTTACTAACATACAAACTTATTTTTTAATGTATGAGTACGTAAATAAATTATATTATTAATGTATTTTAAAATAATATCTAACTAATTTAACTGGTTAGCATACTTATACTTACCGTGTGCGTACATTAAAAATATATATTGGACATGACGGGGCTGCAAAGGACAACTTTTCACCATTTCTATATTTGCCTATCTCTTCAAAGATTTTAATTATTTGCCTTTCGTTTTAAATTATTATTATTATTATTTTACATACACAGATAAATTCGATTTGTGGGAGTGCACGAGTGAATTTACTAATTTGTTTACAGATTGGGAACCAAATAAGCTTATCTTCCATGCCTAGTCTTCCTGCTTTATTAGCATTCTCTTATACAAATTAGTTACTGCTAATGAAAAGAAAAGGATGGTCCTTAAAGATATGTTTTTTGGGAAATTAAAGTATGTACAAGAAAAAATGGTCATTTTGATATTTGTAAATTTTGAAGGGATGTAGGACCTGCTTAATGTAATTTTTAAGACTTCTCACCTAACCAATTAATGAGTGCAACTTTTCCCTCAAGTCGCACAAAAGTAAAACCATAGTAAAATAAAAGCATTTGCCTCTTTGAAGCTATAATAACCAACCCATGTTTCCAAAAGATTTAGAGCAAAAGATGGGATTTTTTCAAAAAGAAAAATCAATAATTTCAGTAGGATTCATCAAAAGATGTTCACTAAAGAGGCATCAGTTGTATTGCATCATGGAAAGATAAATTCAAGTGCTTAGTGGCAATAACTTAATCCATTGAACATGATTATGCATCTCTAATTGCCAACCCTTCCCCTTTTTAATATGTTAATCATGAAAAAGATTATAAAATTGCTTATTTTTAATATTAAACAATACAAATGTTATAAGTTTGACGTTTGAGAAAATGGCAAATTAGTATGTGATGAACTCTATTCATGTTACTAAAAAATGCATATTACAAATTGATTGTAATTTCTAACACTTTATTTTTTTTTCTTAATATATTTTAAGTTTTTGAAATTTGAGATAAATCCATTTTTCAAATTGAAAGAGAAAAACATTTTAATTCCTCAAACTAAGAAAAAATATATTTATCAGAGAACGTTAACATAAGTGGTACAATTCTTTTATTAATTGTGAGGTATAAAGGGTGTATATTTTTTACACTCAACTAATATTTCTCTTAGCTGGTCAATTCATTTTGAGATAAAATGATAAAGTAATACTAAAACCTTCAATTACAATTTCATCCCAACCTAAAAATCAAACTCCAAATTTTAATTAAAAGACACAAATATCAAATTACATCAACCAATTCTAATACTTTATTTTTACATATCAAGTGGTGGTAAGATCTGCATATATTGGTGAAGAAATTGTGTTTCATAATAGAGAATCTGAAAAATGGATTTGGATATTCCTTATACTATTTAGAAGAAAGAAAAATGTAAAAGCGAAGTTAATCATCGTCTGTATAAATAATGATTTTATGCTATTGATATGATTGGATGAGTATAAACAAATAAAAAAGATAAAAAGGAAATACTTATATTTTTTATTTGGTTGATTGCTATATTATAAGGAGGAAGAAAATGAGGAGATAAGACCCACAATTTTTAAAAAGAAAAAAGAAAAACAGTATCTTCCTCCCTACTGAGTTAGAAACGGAGGGGAACATGCCAAGGGAAAGAAATAGTTACATGAGCCGAAATTATATATGTAGTTCCAGTCATTTTTTTTATGATACATTATTAATTATTTTTTATAAATTAAAAAAAAATAATTACTTATTATGTAGAAATTGATTGAAACTATGTAATTTAAGACTATGTAATAATTTATTGTTAAGGAGCTTTATTTTCTTCTTTATGTTTTAATTGTTTAAAAAATAAATTATTTTTGTAGCATATAAAAATAAATGTAAAAAATAAGAAAAATAATTTAATGAAAATTTTAGATTTTTTTAGCTAAATTTGAATTTTTCAATTAGTATAAAATTTCTTTTAGTATATCTATTTATTTCTTTTTACTTTTCTAATCATTTAAATAAGTAGAAAAAAAACTTCTCTATTTTATTCTATTTTTCTTTTATTTATATCCCTTGCATTTATTTGTTTCTTATTTCTTTGTTTTTAATTTCGCTCCTCATTTCAATAGTGAATACTAGGAAGAATTCAAATATCTTGAAACAGCACTTATGGGAAAAGCATACCTTTAAGACATGTTAAATAACAAAAACTTGGATAAATTATTATGTTAATTATTATGATAATGTATGGTTATTATTATCATAGACTAATATTATTTATTAGTTAATTACTAACTACTTTAAAAAAAATATGTGGAAATATTTTTCATAAAGTGAGGGGCCTTATCCACTTTGAGGTGGTCCACCCTGCATGCCATATGTACGATTATAGGCTTTGTTTCATGTAAATATTAATATGAATTATATGTAAGGACATTCGTTAGCATGAAAACTCAACTTCAAGTTGGGCTAGCATGGCAATGAATTATAAAGATCAGGAAGGTGAAATGTTAACTTTCATTAAAAGGGACGTTGTGATTGCACCTACAGGCTATAGTAGTACACTTAAAATCCAAAAAAAACAAAAAAAAAAAATCCAGAAGATGGTGTTGTATTAATGTCAAAATAAAAAAATACCTACCAAACGCCATAGAACTGAACTTAGCAGTTATAAGTTTAAAACTTTAAACATTGTTTCTTTGATGATATTATCGATGAATGCTGGGCCAGAGAAGTTCTTGTGATCAATTACAATGGGGTATATCATATCATCATTCATTACATTTACAAATTTGTGTTGCATTCAATTACATATGAAGCAGTCATATACATATATGAACAATTTCATTGAACAGAAATATATAAAGCTCTACAAGAAATTAACAAATTGAATTTTCCGAGCATGGAAAACTTTCTCAATCGTTTAAAATAATCGAATCCCCTTTTCACATCATTTTTTTATTTCTTTCAGTTGCTTGTCGAAAGATATTGGTATCTTGTTGGCAAGACTTCACTTCAATTCCTTCACCTCCTAAATTATTCTTTCTTTCTTTTTTTTCTCTTTTTCAAAACAAAAAGAGAAAGTGAGAGATTCAAATGTTGAAATCTATGAAGCTCAACTGCATCCCTTTAGCTTATCCTCTTGATTTTCTTTTTGCCACAAGTCCACAACGTTTGTAAGGTAAATGAAATATCCCTTTCATCTTTTTCTCCCTTTTCCTTTTTCTTTCTTTCTTTTGCCTGTTTGGGCAAAAAGATTCCCTTCAATTCTTGTTCCCTATTTCAAATTAAGTTAATATATCATACATTACTTGCATATAAATTATTCATAAGAATAATATTATTTTTATTCCACACTCACGATAATTAGATGAGATTGGGGGCTTTAGATTTTACTTATTGTTCCTCTTTCTCCTTTTCCTATTTTTTCCTTGTCGCAAATCTTATGTTTAAAATGTGAAATGAAAATAGCATTACTCTGTCCATAAACCATTATGTGAGTGTGGTAAAGAGGGCACACAAATCGAACTATACTACCATTTTATATAAGTAATGTGATTATATGATATGAACATTAAATGTATAAAAAATCAATACTAATGTTAACTTTGTCTCCTGTCTCCTGTCTCCTCTAAATGAGACGAATTTTGTGGCTAGGAAATTTGTACTCAAGATCGTACACAAAATTATAACAGGGATGTGTCCTTACTCTTTTACTGTAAATATGATGAGAAATTGGCCCGACATGCGTACAATTGTGGAGTCCTCCTCAATCTAATAACTCTTGTTTTCACCATTTTAACTCTCATAAACGACAATTTGTTCCATCATTTCAATTACTTACATTCGGCCTAACTTTCCACGCTCGTGAAAATTTGAGATGTCTGACTGGTAAAATGACCCATAAGCTACCTAGACTATCATTACAGTATGAATGAAGTCCATTAGGGCATCAATGATCTAAGATTTATCATCATTGTTACAAGAAAAATCATTATGGGTAAAGGTAACTATTTGGATGAAATTCCCAAATTGGTGGAGAAAACATGTTAAAATGAAGGACAATGTTTAATTGCACATTAGAAACGGAAGGGCAATGCGTAAAATTACATTGATTTGTAGAGTATAATGTAAATAAATAACATTTGGACTTACATTAATTATGGGTCGCTCTCTCTCAATGAAATGGAAGCACTAAATGTATATCATGAAACGAATCAATAAAAATGATGGCAATTTGCACAATTTTTTTCACCAGGTATCTCTTACCATTTATATGTGATACTAATTTAAGATGAAGTTTGATTACATGGAATTTAAAACATTAAAATATGTTTTTTTTCTTATAAAATTAAAAAAGTTTGTTTTCATTCCAACAAAAATATTTTTAAGTTTTTAATCCTCATAAAATTAAAATATGTTATAGATTCACTCAGAATTAAATTTGTGTTAAGTGAGTCTAATTCCAAGCCAAACAATGGTATAATTTTTTTTTTTCCTGAGGTAAAAAGTTTAGGTGAGTTGGATCTTGAAAACTTACTAGAGTCTAGACATATCTTAAGATTCAAAAAACGCTTACAAATTACTTATCAACAAGGTCTTTACGTGTTTGTGGGAATCGAGCATGCGTTTTTTTGGATATGAGTTCATTCTTTATCAATTGCATCAACATTTCTTTGTGGTATATTTCTATTTTACCGGGACTAAAACATATAAAGAAAATTACAGGAACCAAAAATAAACATTTCCAATTTTATATTTGTAATTAGTTTTTTTTTTTGTTAATTAAATGATAATAGTCAATTAATTGTCCTAGCCTCAAACCATGTTGCACTACCCACCCGAGAAGACCTCTGACACGACATTCAACCAGATTCACCTTAAATGTGATTAGTGAGATTAAACAATTTTGATTAACTAATAAAAATTATAAATAAATAAATTTTTCGTCCATATAAAATTGAAATGTTCATTTTTAGTCCTGAAAAAAATATATGTTCTTAGTCCATGCAAAATTAAAATTTATTATTGTTTGAGTTGAAGTTAGGCACGGTAATCCAAATTTAATTTCGAGCCAAACTATGACATATTTTAATTCTATGAGGACTAAAAATGTACAAATATTTTGTAGGAACGAAAACTAAACATTTTTAATTTTATAAGAACAAAAAACATATTTTAGTCAATTTAAAATGTCAACTGGATCATACTATTTCTCAAAAAAGAAATAAAAAGAAGTGAAAGATAGAACAAAAAACAATGCCCTAATTTGGAGTACTCCTAACACTCACTAATAAAATTTTCTTTACCAAATAAAAAATTGAATCTAACAATAATTTTGTACTCCCTTCATTCCATAATAGTATTTTTTTTGTCCTAATGTTTTGAAATCTTGTGATGTGCTTGAAGAAGTGTGTATCATGACCCTCTGGTCAAGTCTGACCAGGTATCAAGTGGGAAATAGGAAGGGTTGACATTGTCGATCACTGAAGAGATACACAGTAGGCATGACAAACAAACTTGTATTTATTGGTATCGCCCAGTCCCCGCCCTGAGTTTCACGGGGACTCCTCGCTTTGATCGGGTATGAATATAGGTACGGGTAATGCTTGATTTTAAAAAAGGAATATGATGGGTATGTACATACCCACCTCGTATTCATACCCATCCACATATTCAATATGTGTAACATATATTACTTAATTAGCATTTTGTTATTGTTTGCTTTTATAACTAAAGCGCTTACTTATGTCACTTTGAGTATCAGGCATGATTGATTCTTACGTTCATTTAGTAGTAGAATTAGACGTTTGAGATTGATCAGATATGTACATAATGGAGTGATAAAGTCTTTATTTTGTTATATATGGTGACACTATTTTATAGAAAATCAAATGTTATTTTTTTTCTTAAAATTATTTTTTATATTTTTATTTTTTTAAAATTATATGGTGCGTACGGTAGGGAATGGTTCCGCCCCTGATATTTGCCTTTATTAAATACATTTTGTTATTTTCTGCAGTGACTTAATTATAAGAATAAAAATTAAATATGATCACAAATAGTACTACAACAAAATAACAAAAAAGAATTATGTAATATAAAAGAATTATGAAAAACAAAAGAAGAATAAAAGAGAGAATAAAAACACACCCATAAAATGGAGACATCTGGAGGCCCCGCTAATTGATGATTGATTAACTTTCTCACTAATCAATTAATTAAAAAGAGTAATATATTTTGACAACTAAAAATATTTTTTGAATAATTTTGAGTTAGTTATAATTTAGCGAGAAAGGAAGAAATTATAAATAATTGATTGATGATGTAATGTGATAAAAAGAAAGATATAGAGAGAAAAAATAATTAATAATGTGTTTAAAATTTTTAATTATCAAAATATAATCACTCCATTAAAAAAATTAAAACTCCATTCAGCAAATAATTTAATTAAATAAAAACAAAACTTCATACCATCAAATCAAACAGTACTAGTTCGCTATCCAAAATCCATGACCATAACTATACTATTTTTTAATTTTTATTTATTTTTATAATCATCACCATAACTATACTATAAATTTGATCATTTGCATTATATTAATTCAGCGATTTGAAAAGTCAGTCTAAGACTTTTAATTTATTGCTATGTTTAGATAGTCTATGGTAACCTTACGCATAAGTGTTACCCAAGCTTTAACTTAATAATAATAATAATGTGTAGAAAGTTTAGTAACTTTTTAAAAATATCATTTATTATGAATAAAATATTAGACATCAAAACTAAATTAAACGGCTAGTATTGCATTGTAAATTAATTTACACTAATAATATAATACACTACACAAAATATTTGAAATATAATTGATATATATATATATATATATATATATATATATATATATATATATATATCAAGTTTTAAATTTAACAAAATGATTTCTAGTACGTTATATTCTAATATTTATATAAACATATAAGGTGTATGTTAGTAGTTTAATTTTTGTTTAACAAAAATTATCTTAGTAAAAAATAATCCGATATCAAGTTATTAGTATGTGATTTTTTTTATTATAATTTTAAGTACTCATATCATTTTATTTTATTTTATTTATTTCATGAGTCTCACTTTTTCATAATTAAATTAGATAGTTTTTCTATTTGCAGAATTAAGACTTTTTTTTAAAAAAAAATTACTTGTAACTTTTTATGAGACTATTTTAAAATTATTTCTCACCTTACCCATCTTAGGATTGTGATCTTATTCTATTATTTCTCAACTCAATCCATAATTTTTTTTCTTTTCTTTTATACTTTAAAGCTTTATTTTAAAATGAGTCAAAACTAATTACAAGATTAATTTTTTTTTCTACCATACTTTAGGCCTAAATGATATCAAGGCTCATTACTAAAGTCTCATACATCAACTAAAAGTATTAAAAATAAAACAACCTAATGAAAGAAACTTAAGCTCAATACAAACAATAAAACCCAACAAAAACTTAAATATAAAACATGTATAATCTCTTTCGAGTGAAATTCCTTAAGCAAATTTTTATCAGTATCTACCACATGATAAAAAAATTATAGATTCATTTGGTTAGAGGAAAACTTTTATTTTTTGTATTTTTTAAATGTGTAAAACAAGAAATTTACCAAATTATATATTATTTTATCAGACCAAATATATCTTATAAAAATCTAAAAACGGTTTTTGTAAGTCACAATATCAATTTTTTAATATGTTGTCAATGTATCATTGATATTTGTATAAATATGTTCCAAGGTAAATCTGGACTTGACATGAAAGAATCATCCTAAATAGGTGATTGACATAAAATTGATTTAAGATATGATCGCCATTACAATTATACCTAAAGTAAGGGTCCCTAATGCAAATAAAAAGCTGACATGTGACAACAGTACCTGCAACTATTATAGATAAAGTAACACTAATTATATGTAACTAATTATGCTCATTTATGCATAAACGCCAATCAATACAAAGAAATATTTCTCTCTAATTCTATCCACTTTCTATTCTTCTTTAAATCTCGAATCTTCTATACATTGTGTCGAATACCATAACAAAATCCATACACACTAATTATAAAAATATAATACATACTTAGGTTAATCATTGATTTAAATAAATTCCAAAATGCTACAAGGACAATAAGCAGTAAAATAAAATATACAATCAAACTTTATCCAAAAAAAAAAAAATGAACAACGGAGTTTTATATGGTTTCATGGATATTATTATTTTACATGGTTAAAAATGTAATTTAACTTTTTCCTATAAAAATGCATATCATAAAATTTATGTTTTTTTAATAGTTTAATTTCATACATTATCAATGCAACGGTTATATTATTAATATGATTTTTATATTATTAATACATTAAAATTACTTTTTAATAATAATATGACTATTATGGATATAATATACATGAGGTAACTCTCATGAATTGAATTTGTATACCTTCCAATCATTCAAAATACATATTTTTTTACAAACTAATAATATTTTAATATTTTATATGTATAAAAATATAATCTGATAGGTCGTAATAAGGTAAACCATTGGTTTGATGGACACGCGTCGAATACTTTAGGCGCACACATCTGTGACAGCATGGACTTCACATACACGCCATAAAGATCTCCATCTCTCCATCCACTTTCACGCATCATTAGTTTTTGTTTCTTATCCAATTTAAAACCTTAGGTAATTAATTAATTAATTTCTTTAGAAAGAAATAAAGAAAAAAAGGCAAATGCTAAGATAGCATTTGTTAAAAAAATTTAAAGTCAAAATATTTTTTATTGAAAGATAAAAAATTATATTATTTATAATCTTTGTTAAATTCTTTTATGACTTATATAATAGATATTTTTTTAATTCACTAACTAATCCCTTAAGTTTATTAAAAACACTCAAGAAAAAAAATATGATATGAGCAATCAATAAGTGACTCATAACAATAAAAAAATTATAATTTTTTTTATCAAATTTTACTTATCTGAATTCTACATTAGTTAGAATATTTTTTTTATAAAAAATTAAGAAAATAAGGGGAAGACCGTAATTTCACTATTTAAGAATCAAGGCAATCATTCTCGACACGCGTCGTGCAGTGGGAGAAGCTTTCGGTGCAAACCGGGTGCGGTTAGCAAACAACGTTGTCCAAATGACGGGTGCCACATCGGACATACGTGGCGAGGAAAGTCCAAGTCAGCAACTTGACTCCTTATAAAACCCCCAATGTCACCAAGTCACCTAATCCAGAACGCTTTCATACACATCGAAAGAAAAAAGAAACAATAACAACTAAACAAGCACCATAAATTTTTTAAAACCTCTCTTCTTTCTTCTCCATCGCTGCCGGAGAATGAACATTCCGGCGACCCTAACTTCCCCGTCGATGAATAATGCTCGTCTCTCCGACCACCGTCGCCACGTCTTCCACGAAAACACTCACCTCCAAAAAACCTTCACTCCCTTAGCCTAGAAGAAAAAAAAAAAACCGTACATAACTACGTATAATCCCCTCTTTAATTCTTTTTTTCTTTTTCCTTTTTTTTTAACCTTTCCTCTCTTAAGAACACGCCGAATCCGTTATTCTTGACTGGTGTAGGAAGTAGGAACGATGATTATGTGTTGACTAGGGTTTTCCCGTTTTTGAGAACAAAAAAAATTAGAAGCTCTGAAGAAAAAAAGCATGGCTCCGATGAAGGTTCAGCCAATTGCAATTGACATCGATTCCGAGAAGGTGAAGGCGACCACGGCGGCGGTGGTGGTCCGGAACGAGTCGGTGCTGAAGTCGCGCCTGAGAAGGTTGTTCGTCTTTGACCGCCAGTTACCGAAAAACAACAACAAAGATGCCGCAGAATTCGAACCGAGCTCGTTGTGCTTGGCGAAAATGGTGCAGAATTTCATGGAGGAGCAGCCACCGGCGCCACCGAAATGCGGCCGCAACCGCTGCAACTGCTTCAACGCCAATAGCTCCGACGAGGACGATTTCGACCTCTTCGGAGCCGCACCGGCACCGGAATCCTCCAACGCCGACGCCACCGAATCACTCAAGGTATATATATTCAATTAAATAAACAAAAACTAACCAATTTCATTCCTAATTCAATTTCAGTTTTAAATTTTCATAAAAATTATAATAATTCTGTGGTGTGCAGAGCTTGATCCCCTGCGCGAGTGTCGGCGAGCGGAACCTGCTAGCTGAGGTGGCGAGGATCGTTGAGAAAAACGGCAAGTCGATTAAGCGAAAAGACGATTTGAGGAAGGTCGTTGCGGAAGCGCTTTCCTCTCTCGGTTACGATTCTTCTATATGCAAATCGAAGTGGGAGAAAACTTCCTCTTGTCCTGCTGGTATATAATAATAATATCATTATTCAATTAACTTTTGAATTTGACTTTAGATTTGGATTTGAGTTTGACTGAGTGTGTTTGTGTTCAGGTGAGTATGAATTCATCGATGCGATTGTGGAAGGAGAAAGGCTGATTGTGGATGTGGATTTTAGATCTGAGTTTGAGATAGCGCGATCGACGGGA
Organism: Glycine max; assembly: GCF_000004515.6. Lineage (NCBI taxonomy): Eukaryota > Viridiplantae > Streptophyta > Magnoliopsida > Fabales > Fabaceae > Glycine > Glycine max. The sequence goes on along the minus strand of NC_016089.4, from coordinate 204,438 downwards.
ACGTACAAGGCGATGCTGCAATCGCTGCCGTTCATCTTCGTCGGAAACTCGGAGAGGCTGACGCAGATCTTGGCGATTGTTTCCGATGCGGCGAAGCAGAGTCTAAAGAAGAAAGGGATGCACGTTCCGCCGTGGAGGAAGCGCGATTACATGCTTGCGAAGTGGCTCTCTCCATCTAGCATTAGGGAGAAGGAGAACAAGCAACCCCCGTCCTCTTCCGTGCAAGCCGCCGCCGTGCCGGAAATGGTGTTTTCTGATAACGCGGCGTCAACGACGACGGAGAGCGATTGCGGTGAGTTGGAGCTGATTTTCGGCGGGGAAATGTCGCCGGAGACTGAGTGCGGCCAGGTAAAGTCGGCGACGACGCCGGCGGTGAAGCCGAAGAGTGTTGAGAGAGGGACTAAGGTTGTGACCGGATTAGCCTCTCTTCTCAAGGACAAACCATAGAACAAAAAAAATTGTTTTTTTTTAATTCTGGATTTTTAAAAAATTAAAATATAAAGAGAAAATATCGGATGAGGCTCTCCTTTTTTTTTCTTTTTTTTTCCCTTATTAAGTATTTTTGTTTTCCCTTCTTTTGTTCGCAAGGGGAAATTTGTAAGAAGTAACTTTTTTCTTTCTTTTTTTTAATTTTTGGTTCACACCAATTGTAAGAAGCTGCTATATGTTTTGTAATGAAATAAAAATAGCTGAAATTGAGAAAAATCTAAAGTTGAGAGAAAAACTGAAAAAAAAAAACTTGAGGATGCATGCATGGCGCCGAGAGATTCTTTTGCTTCGATTTCCCAAATGTCAGTACTATGCTTCTGCTATAATCAGGATTTTCTTTTTTTTAAAAAAAAAATTGTTTTGAATAGTAACTGCTTTTCACTTTCTCTGCTTTTTTTTTCGGTGAGTATTGTGTTAGTTTGGTTCATGATTGAGAAAGTGCATAGAGGAGTTACGACTTACACCCAGCAACTTTCAAAAAAAAATTTGGCAGCTATAACTTACAACGTTATGGTCCCTTGAAAGGAGACAAGGGAGGATGAAACTTCTCTTTCTTAAATTTTCTCATCTTTTCATGAACACCAGATTTATTACTTAATCTAGTTCCCCTTTTTTAAAACTAATAAAACTATTATTCTTTTGTGTTTCTAATTTTCATTCTAATATCCATCGAAGTTTCTAGAAGATAAAGATCAAGGAGCATTCAAAAATGTCAATCAATTTTATGTTGTGTAATGACATGTTAGATTGTAAAATAAAAATTTGGACAAAACATTATAAAGTGAATGTGGTTTGGTGACTGTGAACTGATCAGAACGCAGGATGGAGCTGCAGAGGATGGAAGAAGGCTCGTGCCATCTCGAATTTCGTGAGTATTGGGAAACTTGGGAAGAAATCACTTGAAGGAGAAGAAATAGATAGATAAGATAAATTATTTTTTAAATAAAATAAATTATTATTGAATGGGTATTAAAAATAAATTTCTTTATTCTTATTTTATCTTAAAACTTTTGGAGTACCACAAAAGCAAAAGAGGAAAAGTGAAAATCCCTACTAATATCTTCTAATCCCATTCTTATATTCACATTTAAAAAACATTCATACTCGATTTTATATATGTGCGGTAATAATTTTAATCATCATTTCCATATTTATTGAGTATCTATATACTTATACCTACATTCGTAATTTTCATTTTAATAATGTATAAAGTTAACAAATCAATAAAATAATTACTACAAATAAATTAAAAATACATTATTAAATTTAGAAAATATAATATTAACAACAAATATAATATTGATTCATCCAAATTTAAATCATAAATAAAAAATATTACAAAAATAATTATTTAACATAATATGACATGGATGGGTTGAAAAAAAGGAAAGAGAGGGATGAAATTTCTCTTATTTTTTGCATAGTGAGTCCCAATGGGAGGTCTGCACGACGGACTATTAATGAAGACTCTCGACCACATGAATAGTTTAATGTGTTTATTGGTGCTTGATCCTGAGATATGGATTATCCAAGGCACGCTAGCATTGGTGTACTTCTCCTGGTTTAATTGGGTTTGAAACCAAACTTGTCCTAAGAGAATAGATAGAATGATTCAATTAAAATCCAATATAGATGATTATTAAAGTTAATGTTCTAAACACTCAATAAAAAATTATAATTAAACTTGTTCTTACATGATAATAGTACTCTCTAAAATATGTCAAAAAAAATATATTAAAATTAATTAACTTATAATTATGTATCATAACATAAAAAATAAATAGATAAAATATTTCACCTCATTAGTTAGTCATCATCATAATCAACTTTTCAGTAATTTTACAAACACTTATCTCCCAAAGTCTATGTATTACTTTGGTCCACTGATACTAATAGAAATTAGAACATAACAAAAAGACTAAAAATTAACAAAAATAATTAAAACTTTTCAATAAAAAATAAAATAACTCTAATTAATTAAATAAAATAATGTAGTTTTTATTAAATTAAAAAAGTTATAATTATTTTTCACAAAAAAATTATATACATAATATATATATTTTCCTTTATTATATATATATATATATATATATATATATATATATATATATATATATATATATATATGGGGCATAAGCGGGACGGATTTAATCACATAATACTTTGGGTAATTATTTTTTCTATTTATAAACATTTTTTTGAAAATCTATAAAATTTAGATATATTTTGTCATCCCTCTGACCAAGCAAATCCTTTAAATAAAATGAATATGCTTAATTATTTTTCAATAGTGTTAATACTTTATAAACAAATAGTAAATGAAAAATAAATATATTCCATGTCATAAAACATAAGATTATTTAATATTTTTTATACTCAAGAAATAAGAGAATAAAAAAAATATCACAAGAGAATTTAGAATTATTTTTCAATTCTGATGATAAAACACAGTTCCTAAAAATAAAAAATAAAAAAAACCCAGATTAGGTGAGCAGCTAGTTTGACTAATGAAAAATCGATAGGGTCACTTGGGCTTGACAATGGGAAAGTGGCATGGAGGGCACAAAATCAGATATGGTTGTAGCAGTACAATATAATTTTGTCACTTCCTTGGCTCTTGCTCTATAGTCAAGTTGGTGTTTTATAATTTTTCCATACCAAAACCTTTATTTTATTATATTGCACAATTAGATTATATTTTTATAGAATAAATAGAAGAGAGAAATTAAAAATGTAAAATAAGATAACTTATAGACCGTGAAGAGAAATAAAGGCTAACATCATAAAAATATTATATAAAAAATTTAACTTTTAAAAAGTTATATCTTTTGTACGAAGATTTCATCTAACAATTACATGGAAAGGAAAATGAATTATAAAAAAGTAATAAGTAGAGAAGTTAATTAGAATTACGGATAGCATAAAGTTATTTTTCTATTATAATTTAATTATATATTATCACGTATAGTAATTTTTTTAATAATTATTTTAAAAAACATATTTAATTTTTTTAATTGATTGGCAATAAAGAATATTTATTCTAATAAAACATGAATATTAAACCTAAAATTTTTAATAAAACTTAATATTTTTTATTTTCCATCCGTGGATATATTATGAAAATTTTCCTTTAACTTGCTTTGATGGGATTCCGAATTTACGAAACTCTAATGAACTAAACATAAATAATTCACAATCATTGCAGTGGGCCCCTCAGTAATCCATTGCGTTGCGCAACGTACAGTAGTATAATATTAAATGTAATAGGCATTTAATTTATTTATTTTCGTTACTGATTTTGCAAAACTCGTTTATAAAGTGAGTAGGGTCCATAACAAAGCTCCTATCAGAACAAAAACATACGGCTCCTTTTCCTACTGGGCTTAATACACTAAGAAAATTTAAACATTACTATTCAAAAAAGGAATTTATTTTAAAACTTTGTAATAACAAATACTTATAAAATGATAAATAGCCTTATGAAAGCAACCCCACACCTAACCTCTAGGCTCTAACATAACAATACTTTTATTTTTTTTAGTTTCATTTTTGTTTGTTGGGCATTTGATGGTGAGAGATTACTTAGGAAGTGCAAATTTGATTTTTACGGAGCTTGCCCAACCCACACGAAAAACCAAATCATCAGCATGTGCCCGTGACCACATCCCTATGGTGAGGGGCTTTTCAATTTTCTTATAGGCCATTAGATGTTGTAACCCTTTGTTCTTTTGATGAACATCATATGTGATACTATTTTTTTCTATAAAAAATTCAGGTGGGTTGAGTTTGAGAGTTCATAAGAATTAAAATATATCTCAAAATTCAATGAATATTTACAGATAATTTGTTAATAATGTTCTTACATCTATAACAAGAATCCAAATTTATGTTCTTGTGAGATATGTGAGTTTGTTGTTTAGTAACTCAATCAATTTTTATTGATATATTGGAACAATAGTTTATTAATTAATATATTTTGAAATGGGCAAAACAAAATAAGAAAAAGAATCATAATGAAGTATGGAACTTTATGAGGAGTGGCACAAATGGTGAGGAATGTACCTAACCGGGGGAGAGAGAGAAAGAGAGGGGAAAAAGAAAAGAAAACAAAGGGAAGAGACTTTATCCAATCCAATGGTGATTTGACATGTCTCCTTTGTTTGGAGGAGAGAGTGTGGTTTTTCTTTGTTTATTGCACACTGATATGATAAGGATCCACTCTGACATGGCCCTATGTTATGCATCACCTCATATGTGGTCCATTTACCGTGTTCTCACTTTTTTTTTTTTTTAAAAGAAGAAAATTGATTTGCTACAAAAAAAAATAAAAATTGAATAGAAATTTATAGGAAAATATCAACGTCTACTTTCTTTTGGCTCGACATGATTGGTACAAATAAACTAGTAAAAAGTAAATCACTCCTTTATAATGACTCACTACATTAGTTTTTCAAAATAATTAAAAAAATGCTTTACCAAAATAAAATAAATAAGTCTCTAAAATTTTTCAGTTATTTTTTCTGAGTCTTTAAATTTAAGAACTTAAATGTTATGTTGGTCCTTAAACGTATGCTGATCTCATCACTTAAAGTCATATAATTTTCAAATTTTGAACAAATGTAATGGATGAATTGCACTTTTAGAAACGTATTTGAATTTTTCTTTATTTTATAGATTAATCATATAGCAATACTATACTATTTTAGGAACTAATATAATACAGTGGTTTACTAAAGAAGAAGTATAGATATGACAAATGATAACATAAGAAATATGACAAATAAGAAGAAAAATTATAAAATTAGAATATATAAGAAATCGAACTAATTTTGATAAAACTTATATTATAAAGAGATAAAATTAATATTGTGTGTTATAATCGACGAATAATCATATCAGTTCCTTAAATATATTTTAATACTTTGAGAAATTAATTTTTTACTCTTGGATAGGAGATACCCCAAGTTCATTTCAAAAAAGTAAGACAAATAATAAAATGTAAAATATATAGAAAAAAATAATTAATATAATGGAGAGAAATGAAAAAAATGTTATAAAAAATTATATAATTAATTTTAATATATAAATAAGTAATTTTTATTCTTTGAAAAATATTATCATTAATTAATTAATTAATTAAATTTTCAATATTATTATTAAATACCGATTAGAAAACAATAAATTTTAATTAGCTTATCAACTTGCTTAATTTTTTTATATAGAAAGTATAGAATTAACTTATCAACTTGCTTTCAATATTGGTTTAAATATATGTGTAACAGGAGAAAATACGCGTTAAGTGTGGCATATATTATAGATACTCTTTGAAGGTGAATACCGCGTTAAGTGAGGCAATATTTTTGGGTCATAATAATGGCTTATACAAAGCATAAAGCAAAAGAAGTGGTGAAAATGTTATTTTAAATTCTTCATTTACATTATGTGTAGATGTAGCAAAGTACGTGTCCTTCATAGTTCGTCATCCAAAACTTAATTATGGAGTTATCTTGCTTCTTCCCTGTTGTACAAATAATCCCACAAGACATATTCCAAAAAATGACTTGTAACAAGAGAATTCTTCAACATTTATTGCGTCAAGCAAACACATTATCATATGAATTTACGCAGTACAATCTAAGCTTATAAAATTGAGATGATCAATACGTTGCCTGCATCAAAGATGGTGCAGCTTAATTGGTGGTTACGTTCTCGTTTATATATATTCTTATGATCCTTTTATGATCTAGATTCCAAACTTGATGATCACCTATCTTAGTATTTTGCACTTGGTATAATAATATTAGCTAGCGACAAAAATGTTGTTTTCGTAGAAGGATTATTTTTCCTTTTCTTTTTTTTGCGTGCAAATCTCGGAAGGAATTTCTAAATTTCAGATGGAAAATAACGTTATTACTTTTAATCTCAACCAACAAATCATTAGGATGTTGAATTTTACGGCAATCAAGATAAATATCTTATTGATAACAAGTCAAATAATGCAGTCTTTAGGATATGTGTCTGTGGAAGAGAGAGACCCCTCAATTCATATGCAGTACTTTTTTTCAACTGTAAAAGGATCTTTACCATTGATATAGTAAAAGAAATCTCATGCAAGTGGGCAAAATTTCATTGAAACATTCATTAATAGATTCATGCTTATGTAATTTAGGATTAAATGATTGTGTTTTATTTTTTTTTACATTGTTGGTACATTGTAATTCAATTTTTACTTGCTTTTTATTTAAAATTATTTTTTTACTTACTTAAAAATATTATATTTTTTACTTTTAAAATATAATTTGCATACTTTTTAAAATTAGATTTTTTTTTACCAATTTTAAAATAGATCTTTAAGATTGTAATAAGAAGAAAGTACATTTTCTTTTATGAGAGGTTCACGACTTACTGAAGAGAATATATGTTAAAATAATAGACAACATCGCATTAAATCCCAAAATCAAATAATCCAATTGAAAAACTTGATTATACTTAAATTAAGCTACCAGAAAAACCTTTATCACGAGATACAGCTAGAAATCGTTCAAACATTGCATCAAGAAAAACTCGTTATGATCAAATATATAGTTATATGGAGAATATTTTATATTCAAAATAATTTATAATTAAAATATCATTTAAAAATCCCTTTAAAATAAATACTTTAATAATTAAACAAATCTAAAATCGCGTCTATGTAATCTAATGATTATTTCTCTGTTTTCTGTGGTGCAAACTTTTCTACGTGGTTTAGTTTGTAGTCAGAGTTTGCTATCCTTGTTGCATTTAATTCTAAAGTTTACACGCATGTAATTTAGTGTAAAAGATTCATAGTTTCAATTTACTAATATATGATATATTAAACTATTTAAATAATATGTAATATATTTAAATAATAATAAAAAATTATAACGATAATACATTAGTAAAATTTGTCTTAATTATACTATATTTAGCTTGAGATATTTTGTTCATGATCTCATTGACATAATTAATTGATCCAATAAAATATACGCCAATGAAATCAAAACCATATCTAAATTATTAAGGGGAAGAAAGTATTAGTTGACTTAATTAATAAAATTATGAACTTGTAATGAATGTAAGGATTTAATTCTTGATTTAATCATACAGGAAAGATCCCCAAGAAAATTAGAGAATCAGTATCTCTTACTACTATGACTTGTTACATTCATGAAAAAAATATTGCGTTCAGAGTTGTCTTAATATATACAATTTACCAACAAAAAAAAGTTACATTTATTTATGGTAAATTTTGTGGTTTGTTATAATAATAAAAAAAAATCGGCTCTAGCACTTATGTTATATTTGATAAAGGGCCAAAAAAGAAAGTAGAACACACACATTTTTTTGTTGATTGTGAAATAATATTAAAAACAACTAATTCTTCTTTTACCCCCATTTGTATCAAATTGCCCCTTGGTGTATAGTTTGGTTTTCATATAAAATAAAACTTAATAGTTTTGTTTTACCGTAACTGAAAAGAAGGAATAAGTTTGATACTAGAAAGTAATTAAAATAAATCCACCATTTTTACTCACTTTCAAGGAATTTTAAAAAAAAAAAACAGCTTAAAATAATTTATATTTATATAAAATAAATTGAACATTTTATCGTTGGAGTTGGAGGCGCCTATAGTGTAATAATTAATAGGGAAACAAATTTAGCACCATCCAACACATCATATTATCATGTTTTGGGGATGTCATGTAATGTCTATGAAGCATATGCAATCTTATAGAAACAAAAGTGCCCCAAAAATAACTCACATCACACCAAGATTTCATAATCAAGAGAAAAAGTAGAACTACAACGCTCTCAATCAAGTTCAAAAATCAACGTTTAATGACCCCACGCGCACAAAATGTTTTAATCAATGTGTAATGTTATAACATTTGATTATACATAAAAATTCTTCCATATTTTTCTATTTACAATATTCGAATTTTATACTTTATTTAAGAATATCAAATTTAATATTATTTAAACCCATAAACATATAAATATGAATTTCACTTGCTACTTTATTTGTTATTATTATTATTATTATTTTACATTATGATTTTTGTGGGGGTGAATACTAAAAAATTATAATTGGTCCTCTCTTGTGCCATTTAGACCACAAGTTGCAACCCATTTTACCAATTAATGTTACTGGGGAGCCACGACTGAGTACTCATTGAGTCATATGCGACAAAATTGATGCCATAGGAGAGAAAATGACAGCTTCCTCGAATTGAATATCAATAATCAATGGCCAAGGACGATCAAATTAATGTCATTCCATGCCACCCCAAACGTAAATAAAGACTTGGGTTATTTTCAAACTGTTTAAATTATTTATTAGTTTTATTTCAAGATCGTTTATTTAAATATATAAGTTTAAATTTGATCACACAAATGTGTTAAGTTTGAGTTTTGTAAGCTTAACATTAATAGTTTTCAATTACCTTATTCATATATGTATCACATAGTAAACACAGTAATTACGTAACATTTTATTCATTATATTTAATTGAGAAATTATAAATTTATATAAAATATATTATTATATAACTTTTTTTAACATTATAAATTTATTATTTTATTTATGTATTATATATATATAGCATCTACCTAATATAAATTATTTTTCACAGAAATCCATCTTTTTTTATTTCAAAAACTTCATTTTCGATCTTAAATCATCTTTATAAATACAAAATAATATTTTATTACGATTTTACTTCTTATTTTTTAGCATAAATATATCTGTTGAGCACTAAATTAATAAACAATTATATTTGGTAGAATTCAATAAAACAAAATTAACTAATCCATAAAAAGGTTTTACAGTTAACTTGTTCAAATAAGTGAGTTAAGTGTGAAACTATTTTTTCATAAGCCTAATTTTTAATCATGAGTTTGACTTGATTTATTTACACTCGTCTTATTTTGTTTCTTTTCTACAAAATATTTTTTTCTCTTTTTTTAAATCACCGTACCAAACGGCAAGAGGAGAAACACAGTTGATAAACTCTGAACCAAACCAATGAGCAGCACCCGGTAATAAAAATGTTGCTTTCTAAATGTATGCAATGAACTAGAAAAAAAAAAGGGGTGAAAGGCAAAAGTAAGGTGTTGCTTTCATTTAAATTATTACTTAAATTAGATGAGATTGGGGGCTTTAGATTTTACTTATTGTTACCCTATGAGGTATGTTTATCTCTCTCCTAGCATTGAGCCATAAGTTATTTCTGTGTGTATAGTTAGCGTGGTGAAGCAGTACAGTCAACATCAAGAAGAAAATAGCATAAGATTCATTAACTTATTGAGCAGAGGACAGCTTGCATCACTTCTTTAGGAAGTGTATATATCACAGGAATCAGAAACGTCCAGGGAAAATTAAATAAATTAACAAAATAATGATATTAGTCTTAGGAATTAGGATCACTTGGATCTTGAGATTCTGCATATAATGCTTTCCATTTTATGTTCTGCTGCTCCACTGAAGGAATCTTAGAAACCTGTGGCATAATCCCAATACAGTGAATGACATTTTGAGATGAGCAGCAGCAGGGGAAAACAAAACATAATAAAGGGTGTTAGAAAATGAAAAAGGCTTTCACTTCTTTTAATTCATTACTTTATACATAGTTGTACTAGAACCTCTGTGTGTATGACATAGTGCTAGTGCATCTGTTTTTACTGCCTTTGCCCTTTACCATGTTTGCCATAATGAAATGACCATTATCTTCTTTCTTTTTATGAGATTATAGATATCTTTTCTTATGAGTAATCTTATTTGAATTAAATAAGATTATTATTAACTACAAAATTATTTTTTAAAAATATTTGATATAATTATATATTTTAAAACTCAAACTTTAAATTACTAATTAAATAAAAATAATCTCAAACCAACTAATCTGTGTGTTCTTGATGATAAATGATAATTATTTATTAAAAATAATTCTATTCAAGTTGGATAGATTTATTACAACAAAATTTTCTTTTTAAATATTTAAAGTTTATCATCAAGTACAACCTAATTAATACCTAATAGATTATATCAGTTTTTTAAGTATGTTAATAGAAATTTGATTTTCAAACAATACGTATAATTTTGTTTTTTTTATTGAGAGAAATAAATCTCACTTGGATGATCTCTAATCTCAATCATTAATCTCATGTGTTTGGACTACAAGATACTTTACTTTGATTCCGAAGAAAAAGAAAATTTAACGTTTACATATTTAAGACTTTTAACTAAAACGATTATCTGTTATCACTTTGATGATTTAGCATATGGTTGATGAAGAATCTGTTTTCTGCTACTGCGAATATGCCAAAGCAGCAAGTCGTGTCACATTGACATGGACCAGAATTACTCTCTAGCTCCTATTATGTTACGTTATATGGTTACCTTTTCGGGTACTGCCACTGCTCAGTGCTCTACTGAGATTTTGATAAGATAACAAAGCTTGAGTGCCCCCACATATTCTACACTATTAAACCATATCTAATCCACAATTGCCTACCTAGGCTTCTAATTTGTCACTAGCGTTGTACATCATCATCTTATATAGTGGGTTTTTTTTCTTTCTATTAATTAACATTATTATGCCACCCCTTGAATTAAATAAAGAAATAAAAAAAGGTGTAAGGGAATTTGTTACCATGAAATGTTTTGACTCCAAGAAATTGTGCTTGAAGTCGTATTGGTTCGGTTATCTCTATCGGATAATGTGAGTTGGTTGGGCCAATTATTCAACATTAAACTGACATTGAAGAAAAGTTCTAGATGGGTTGAATTTCCTTGGAAAGACCAGTAGCTGTGAGATTATATTTCAAACTTGAAAATCAATGTTATTATTATTTTACTTTTTTTACTGAAAGCGATGTAACAAGCGTGGAATCAACCTTGCATACCATGTTCTCGACGTTGTTGAGCTTTAAGGTATTTTTTCTGCTCTCTCTTTCCGCCCCCTCTTTCTTTTTATTTAATGAAAAAAGAAAATATGTTCACCCCAAAAATTACAATGGAATGCACCACCAAAAGCGATGGTTAAAATCTTGGGATGTAGAAGAGACTCAAGAGAGACGCCTTTTCATAATCAATAATTTATTGGAGAATGGAAGAATTTGGAAATAAGGAAAAATTCTCATGTTTTGATTCTATTCCATCCAATCCAAGATGAATTTTGTCATTGATTATCTTTTACAGAAGAATTTGTGTTCCTATATCACTAACAAACTAAAGGCTTTATAGCAAATTCTCATGTCAGAATTCAAATTAGTTCAAGAGACTAATAAGTCAAAAATTGAGAAGAAATTGCAGTGTATTAGCCAATTAAAAGCAAGTGGTTAACTGAATACAAATGTTGGATAGCATCTTAAATTTGAGTTATCCAATATATACTAAAAAGTATGTGTATGATTGAGCTGTGAAACCTTAAATTAGCCCCCAACTAGTACCTGTGATTTGAAAATCAGAACAGCTTTAATTTATTATTAAAAAAAATTATTTATTACAAAAGCCTAAAATAGATATAGATAAGAACAAAGCAGATGTGAGCTACCCTTATAATATTAAGTTCATTATTTTGAATTATATTAACAGCAAAAGTATAGGGATATGTATGAAGTAACATTATTATTGGAACAGCTAATGCTACAAGACATGCAGGGTCAAGAAAAGTGCCTTTTGCAAAAAAAATAGTAATCAACATTATATGCTACGAAAAACATAAATTATACATGCATATCAGCTGGCCCATATACCAGCTGGTAGAGGGAACTATATGTTTTACATAATTTGGCTATTTTTCATGATTAACAAAATAGCAATAATGTGTCAATTACATTGTATTTAGCTCTTTCATGATAAACAAAAATTTAAGTGGTCCTCATTATTGCAAGAAAAAGCTCACCCATCTTTTATTTTCCTCGTCTACTCCCGGCGTTATAGCTGACTAGGCAGTGCTGCAAAGGAAAAGATTAGAAAGAAACTGAAAAATCTACATCATGTACACTTTCTCAATCAGTTTCAGCCTTTCAGGTCCCACAAGTCCATTAGACGGTATTAAACACTAATATTCTTCTTCATTCATGAATTTTGGAATCCCAGTTGATAAATTAAAATAAGCATTTACAAGTTTTGAAACTTAGACCCAGTTTTGAAAATTGGAGGAATAATTATATGGAGTCTATATATAACTTTATAGCCATAAGTAGAAGCCCACATATATATGGAGCTAGAGTGCTAATATTAATATACCGTGGTTAATTCATGTTCAATTATGTTTTTGTGTAAATTTTTTTTAAGTCAATGACAATCATTGCACTGCGAGCGAACGAGATATGACCCAATGAAATGGGATACATCATGGTCTCTATTGAGGAAAAAAAATATACTGTGCTTGTTTCATTTGGATTCACAGAACTACAGCTTGCACCTGACCATGCAGCCTAGCTGACATTAATACTGCGTACCTATTTTGTCATTTCTGTGTAACTGAAGGCATGGTGTGCACAACCAGCTATCAGTGTCTGATTTAGGCCTCAATCATACCAGAGAATATTGCAGATGCATAGTCCACAACAAAACCAACTAGTGATATCAAATTTACCAACTCATGAGAACAACAGTAAACAAAGTTTGCCATAATATAATATACCTATGGACACAACTAAAGGAGAGGGCGGTAATTTTATTCTTTTATATATAAAATGAACCATCATGTTCATACTACCAAAGAACATGCCAAAACCCACCTTATATTATTAGTTTTCTCCAATGTTTTGTACGTCTCAACTCCTAACCAAAACAGCAAATGGTTGCAACTTTAAGTACCCAAAATGAAGCCAAAAACAAACCCAAAAAGTAGGTCCTCTACGATCAAACACCTCAGAAAACCTTAAAATATCTAGTTGAGGAGTCCTTGATTGGTTGAACCACTTGTTTGTTCGTGGTCCTTGTAACCATCATAAGCTGCAAGCGTCGTTTCCCCCCCTCCTCCTATCCTAACTCAAACCAAACCCCTTATTAGAGCTAACACCAGTCTTTAGACTACTAGAATGTTTAATTGCATTATTTAAATGTTATTTTTGGTATTCCTCTTGACAGTTGATTTTGTTTCTAAGGACATGGTATTCAAACCTTTAATTAAGAGTAAGAATAATATATGCACTAATAGTAAAAAATATACGTTGACAATGAATAAAAATTAAACCCTTTAATTGATGTTGAAGACGTATAGAACTCCCATATGTTGTAAATTAAACTAGAGTAAATTACTTGTTTACTTTGCCAGATAGATCAAAGTATCTTAGATTAAATTGATTTTTTGACGTACTATGTGAAATGTAAAGGTAGACAATGGCTAAAAAAAGCAAGGTTAGAGACAAATACAAATCGGAGGCTTAGTTACTACCAGCATTGTCTGAACAAAAAATAACTGTTGGGCGACAACTGGTGGAGTGTCAGCAGGTGGACCTTGTTCAATTACAGCCTCAGTTGGAAAAAAGTATGATATGTTGTTCAATTATAATCACACATTTGAGGCATTCTAAGGTCCACATGCTTGATCCCACTTCATTATTAGTTGGGTGGGGTTAATATCGTACAGTGTCCTATTCACTCATGTAAAATGTTGAATTTATTGGATATTTTATTTATTGGAACCGGGGGGAGTTATTTTTCTTTAAGGTTTATGTTCTTTCATGGTCCATTATACAAAGATAGGAAACAAAACAAAGCCCAAAGGATTGTATGATGTTCGAAGCCTAATATATTGAACTAATGGGAGCTACTATTCACACTATCAAAATTGCTTTTCTCATTACTCATGTGGGTATTTTCATTTTACTTATTTCCAAAAATATCCTTGGCACAGAAACATGATTTCATTGTTCACTTGTACAATGAGATCATAATTTTTGTTCTATATAGTTGGAGTGACAAAAAAACAAAAATGATTCCATTTTTTTTAATTTTTTTCAACACATTACCAAAATCCAAACTTGTGGCTCAACAACTCATGTACTGGATCAACAACCACCCCGATCACCATCCCAAACCCATTGACAATCACAAACCCAACAACATAGATTCAAAACACCCTTTTTATGTCACTCTCTTTGTTATGAGTTGAAATTTATTAAAATTTACCTATTTTGGTGGATATTACATATCATCTAATGATTTTCTCTTCTAATTTAGTTGTGGGATCTACTAAAATTGATTGTTTCTAATAAATTTCAACTAATCATATAAAAAATACGAGAAAGAACATTGTCAACTTTTCTCAAATGACAAAATAAATCCAATACATTAATTCACCATTATATATATATGTATGTATAGAGACACTACTCACTAGCTAATTCACATATATGTACATATAATTAATATATATATTTCTTCTCTCAATCAGTTATCCTACCATTCAAAAGCAGTGTCCCTAAAGGTGCAAAATTAAATAATTAATAATAACTCAATCTTGAACTGAATAATAAATATACACACATACACCTTTATCTAAATATTAAGAGACCCCAATATATACAACTAATGCTTGTCATCATTCAGGGAGATAGAAAAAAAGTGAAAGTTAACTTCAATTTCTCCAATTAAAATACTTTGGCAAAATTTTGAAATGCCAAAGCTACACACACTTCTTCATTTGTACTCTAGGAATAACATAGTTTGATTCCTTTCAGGTATATTAAAGTTCATATGCAAAAATTTGGTGTAGTGATAGAGATGGAAAAAAATGTATCGAGAACATAACGCACTATGTGATTTAACCATAATAGTTACATTGAAGTTGCAAAATATCTTTTTCATAATTATACCATGGAAATTTAGGAAAAACATGTTTTCCTCGCCTCTTGAAGCAAGAAATTTGTACTCTTCATTATTCTTTTTCTCCTTTACCAATCGTGTTGAAATAATTTTTTTGTTTTCTTTCTTTTTCTAAGTCCTTGAGTAATCCACTAATACCAAGAGAGGTTATTTTTTGCATGTGATTCTAAGAGAATGAACTGTCTATTCTTATATAAGAATTGTACATAACTTTAAATTTGTTTAACCAATCTTTCTTTATCTATTATTTCTATTATCTTTAGTTATAATTATATTTAACCAATCTAATATATTGTTATACTAACATCTTTTCAAAATAACAATATAATATTTTAAAACAATTTAATCTATTTTTTCCTTTACAAAAATATATTTAGATATCTTTATGTAAATACTTATTGGATTATTTTTGGGGTGTTACAACCTACATTAGATTATATTCAAACTTAATTTACTAGTTTTTTTTTTAATACCTCTATGTATCAACACAAGCACAACACCTGATCTTCAAGGAATATAAATGCATTACAACCATTGATATTAACCGTCTACTTGTGACTAACTACTCATAGTTTATCATGTGTGTGTGTGAACGTGCTAGATATAGTAGTATGTTTGGCTTAATACCCTTGAGGTTCATTCATGAACATTGAAAGATATTATCCATTAATGCAGATGACATAAGTGATTCTTGGGGATACTTAGCTTTGACGCATGAGGTTGATGCATTGTTAAAATCCATGAACTTGTATTTTCGGATACCACTTCACCATATCCCATTCTAGAGAAGGTAAAAACAAAGGGTGTACCAAAGTCTATGAAATTTATTAAACCCACACCTTCAATGTGAGAGCAAGTCGATGCAATAAACACGATGGTAGATAATTTAGGAACTTCTAACGAGGTTCACAAATTTTTTTTGTGACAATAAGTAGAAGAAAATAATGCCTTATATGGATGATTTTTTTTATGAGTTGCAACAATTCATCCTCAAATTTATTGATGTGAAATACATGGAAATTGCGATTACAGGGAAATTGTAGCTTTGCTAGGTATAGGTGAGAAGTCTTGTGCTCTAATTTGTTAAGACTTGATTTGAGAACTTCAAACATCACACTCTCTTTATGTTGAGCTCTTTGACACATAAAGATTGGTTGAATTAATCACCTCTTTGTATGTTTAAAGTGGCCCAATAGACCCAGTGAAAGTGAGTGAGTATTCCCTAGATGAGTTATGTGATTGCTAGTCAGTTTAATGTTGTATTGGTTCAGTTATCTATGTTGTAAAGTTGAATTTTCTTTTTGCTTAG
The DNA here is from genome assembly GCF_000004515.6 of Glycine max. Classification (NCBI taxonomy): domain Eukaryota; kingdom Viridiplantae; phylum Streptophyta; class Magnoliopsida; order Fabales; family Fabaceae; genus Glycine; species Glycine max. Next base: position 187,774 of record NC_016089.4, on the reverse strand, counting down.
GAGTTAGGCACCATCTATTGCACAACAACGAGTTATTGTTATTCAATTTGTTAACAGAAATTACTTTGTGAAGGTATACATAGTTTACTTATGAGATCATTTAGTATTATAAGCATGTAATTTGTTCACTCTATGAACTTCCCCCCTTTTTTTTTTATCGTTATTTAGCTTTACTTTAAAGGATGATTGTGTCCTGCCTCCTATTGCACCACAATGGAGAAGATATTGCATTGTTGAAGGTCGTTCATGGAAAAGATCATACCTACAACCCATACAAGAACTCAACTTAATACCATTTTCAATATGTAGTAGATATTGCTAAGGACTGATTTTACTTAATTACTCTTGTATTAATATTGTTATTGCTATCATCTCTTTATGTTATGTGTATTGATTTTAGTGATGTTATAACTCAATTGCTATGATTTTAGTCCTCTAATGTTGACTACAAAGCTTGTTGCACATTTTAGCCAATGTTATTGTATTATGATTTATGCGTTATTTTTGAACAAAATTACAGGTTGTTTGTCTAACAATACAACATGATTTTGTTATACACTTGTACTATGAAATCATGTTTTTATTGTGATTAATATTGCAAGAAACAAATATATGCAATATATGTGTGATTCAGTTGTAAATGTGTACAATGAAAATATGCTTCTGTGGAAAGGATATTTTTGGAATTTAGTAAAAAGCCACCCACATGGTGGTGAGAATAGCAATTTCGGGCAATGAGAATAGCCACGGCCAGCATCATGGTCTGCTTGATCCAAGATGAAGCCCAACTAATATCCCCAAACAAATCAAAATCGCATCGCAAACTCGAAAATCCCTAGAGAGAGAGAGAGAAGGATGCTGAAGAGAGAGCAAGGCAAGTCCGGCGGAGCCGCCGGAGGAGTGGCGGTGACACCGGCGAAGAGAGGCCGTCCCTTCGGCAGCGGTAACAACAGTGCCTCCGCCGCCGCTTCCGCCGCGGATTCGGCGGCTCCGTCAAACCTCCTTGGTCCTTCCCTTCACGTTCACAACTCCTTTGCCGGTAAGTTCACAGCTTCTTCTTCCATTCGTGTGACTTTTGAAATTCTTCATACTCTTCCCTGGGTCTCAAATTTCTCTTTAAAAACGACAATTTTGTTTGAATGTTCCAGAATTTACACAACGCACAAACACTGGCAGCAAAAGTCCACTTGTGAATTTTAAGAAGCAATTTACTTATTGTTAATTAAAGTGGCAGCAAATTCCACTTAATTTGAATGTGCCAGAATTTCATTGGGTACTATTATTGATGCATAATTATAGAACAATGCAAGTCCTCTTAGTAGGGGTGCCTTTGTGGCTCGGGTATGTTATGTGTGCTATCTAAGGACAATATTGGTTTCTTAAGTCTCTGGCCGCATGTTGTTTGCAATGACTTGTGTGTTCTTTTGAAATTTTGTTTGTTCTTCTTTTGCAGATCAGAACAATAAAAGAATTGTCTTGGCTCTTCAAAGTGGTCTGAAGAGTGAGCTGACCTGGGCGTTGAATATTCTTACGCTACTCTCCTTTAAAGAAAAGGATGACATGCGCAAGGACGCAACTCCCCTTGCAAAAATTCCCGGCTTGCTTGATGCGCTCCTTCAAGTTGTATGTGCCACCAATCTTGTTTTTAACTTCTGCAAAATGTTCAAAGAAGACTTGTTGATGTTCTCCCTGTATTGTTGAAATTGTTGCCCTTTTTAATATTAGATGGTCATGTTGAAATTTGAAACAGATAGATGATTGGCGTGATATAGCACTCCCAAAGGAATTAGCCAAGACAACGAGGGTGAGGACGTTAGGTGCAAGTTCTGTTGTAACTGGATTTGGGTGTGAATATCAGGCGCTGGGCTCAACTGGTACTCACCACCGCCCTGGGTAAATTTTGAATATCATCTTTGTTTTTGAGTTTTCAATTTTCAATGGATTGTTTGTTTTCTTTCTTGGGATTTTTTTTGAGGGATGGGGGTTATGAGAGAATGAATCTCATTGTAGGATGGTGCTCTTTGTGCAGTGTAGGATCTGGCTCTGCTGGTATAGAATCAACGCAGCAGAATGGCGTGACAAAATCTCGTTTTTCGGAGTTGTGGCTTGATGAAGATAGCCTATTTAATTTAGATGATGAAGGGCGAACAGAAAAACAGCAATGTGCTGTTGCTACTTCAAATATCATCAGGAACTTCTCTTTCATGCCAGATAATGAAGTTATAATGGTCCAACATCGCCATTGTTTGGAAACAGCCTTCCAATGCATAGAAGATCATCTTGTAGGTTAGAATACTTACATGTTATAAGCTATAATCTTTTTTTGGATTGAAGTATATTTTAGTCCTTAGAGTTTCCCCTTATTTGGTTTTTGGTCCTTACATATATATTTTTTTGGTTTTTGTTCTTATTTGTCCCTGTCATTAAGTATCAGTTCTTATATTTTTCAGTAATTTAAGTTTTAGTCCCTTTAGCTTTTATTCTTCAAAATTAAATGGTCCTTATATTCCATGATGAACAGGTCTCTATAGTTTATTATTAAGATATCGGTCCATGAGGCACCAAAACCTTAATAGTATGAAACTACAAAGACCTATACCTAAAAAAAAATTATAGGGACCAAAATTTACTCTGAACTATCTTAATTCCGTTGATTTGTCATATAATTTAGAAAATTCTTGTACTCTGATCTGGACTTGGTTGGGTGAATGTGGATGTGAATAAGATATTGATGGCAAAGTTAACAAATTCATTATGTTATTGTTTCATCTGTCATGATACAATGTGTCTGGGTGGAATTTACAATGCCATGGCTGATGTAAATATTGTTTAGAGCTTTTCTTTTGAGACAACTAGGAAGTAGACATAATGTATGGGAATATTTTCTGGGAGATAAAATGCTTCTCTTCTCTTCACTACTTACAGGCTGATGGACCTATTTAGTAGTTAGTATGAGTGCTAGAAGTTCAAATCCTTGCAGATTAAAATTTATATTGAATATATAAGTATAATCATAATTGTTGGTGGGCTTGTATATGGTTAACAGTCATTTATGATATGTGATATGTCCAGTGTGAGCATTCTGTTATCTTGTATTATGCCTGCTTATGGTTTTTAATTTTGGGAAATAATTATTTATTTGTATACTTGTATTTGATATATTTATTGCTTTATAAATAAATTAGTACCACTATCTCTCTCTTTAACTTTTGGAACCTTTTCATCATTTTTGAAACACGGGCTAATCCATTTGCCTGAAAAATGAGCAAAATAATTGGTTGCTTTGGTGTTCAGAAGTTTAACAGGATGGTATTTTTCTATCATATATACTAGCATTCCGTTTCCTCGTATCAAAACCAACCTTGAATTAGACTTTCTTGAAAAACAGTTTTATATCAAATTCTGTCTTGATAAAAGCCACCCAATTATCTGAATATCTGTTTTTTTGTAGGTTTCCAGAAACTCCCTAAATATGTGGATAAAGTTTTGTTATTATTATTATTATCATCCAATTATGTGTTGCCCCTTCATTGTATGAGTTCGTACAATATTTTGTTATAAATTGTCTCTTAAAATGTTCATAATGTGGATGATGATAGAGGACGAGGAACTTGTAACAAATGCCCTAGAGACCATTGTTAACTTAGCTCCACTTCTGGATCTTCGAATATTTAGTTCTTCCAAGCCTTCATTTATTAAAATAACGTAAGTGATTGATCTATCTTGAATGTTCTTTTTTGCATGCAATTATTATTCTGTTACTGATTGATAAGTTGGTGTTACTTACAGAGAAAAACGTGCAGTGCAGGCCATCATGGGGATGTTGGAATCTGCAGTCAAAGCCTGGCATTGTGCTGCTGCTGAATTACTTGGGCGTTTGATCATTAATCCTGACAATGAACCTTTCTTGCTTCCATTTTTTCCACAGGTTAAACTTTATATTATGCATGTAACCTTGTTTATTAATTTGTTGCATGCTCCAAGAAAATGTAATCATCCCTGTTGTTACCGCAGATACACAAACGCTTAATTGATCTCATCAGCATGCCAGCTTTAGATGCTCAGGCAGCTGCTATAGGTGCACTCTATAACCTTGCTGAAGTTAATATGGACTGCAGGCTGAAGATTGCTAACGAGAGATGGTGATCCCCTTATTCCATTTTTTAAAAAATATTTAACATATTTTTGGTTCTGCGAAATGGTAAAATTATGACAGTAATTTTCTTTAAATAACACTAGTCAAATTTCCTCCAAACACAGGGCTATTGATCGTTTGCTTAAAGTGATTAAGACACCACATCCGGTTCCAGAAGTTTGCCGGAAATCTGCCATGATATTGGAGAGTCTCGTGTCTGAACCACAAAACAGAAGTTTGCTGCTAGCCTATGAGAATGCTTTTGCAGAGATAGTTTTCACTGATGGAAGATATTCCGATACATTTGCGAGGATATTGTATGAACTAACATCTAGACCAAGTAGCAAAGTCGCAGCGGCTCGTGGCATATGGGGTATGTAAACATCAAACTGTGAAAAGACTTTGATTAGTGATCAGTGCTATATATAGTTCTGCAACTTGGATAGCGTTTGGATGACTGATTCATTTGAAGATTCAAAATGTACATGTGTTCTGCCTAGGATTGTACAATACCTTGAGTGCATTCAAGTTGTCATGTACTCCAGTTGTATGATGATAATATTAGAATTATTCTTCTATTTAAGACGATGTGAAGATTAGAAACTTCATTTCCTAGATGTATGGTTGGAAAGTGTTGTAGCACCTATATAGAAGGGAAATGCTCAATTCGTAGAATGAGCAAATGGTCTCTCTCACACACATTCACACACAGACACAGAGGCTTTCCTCTCCCTAATTTTTTTTAAGTGCCGGTGAATTTTAGCATGGGGACTTTGAATGTCGTTGTAGTTTTTTAGTACTTCTCACATTTTTGCAAGAAAGTATTTTTAGAGTTCTGAAAATTACCTATAAGTTCTCCTTAAGTAGATAGACAGCAGTCCTTTAGAATTTACACATTTGAGGTAAAGGGTTAGCACGTGCCATTGCGTAGAGCTGACTGACAGTCTGAAATAGAGAATGTGTAATCTACCAACTTGTCATCTAGACCAGCTGACACGTAACTGTTGATGTAGTTATATGTATTCAAGATGAACACGGGCTTTGCTAGGTTCACATCTAATCAGTTTATTAGGACAAAATTTAAAACCCAATTCTATTAAACTGTTAAATTATTGTTCATGGGATTTACCAAATATCATGGTTCTACAACGAAGGTGAAGGAAATCTAACAAGAATTCCAGAGTGAGTTTTGCTTACTCCCACATATAGCAGCACGAGTTCCTATTAGTCACCAACTCCCAAGTGTCTCCTGCTCTCCTTCGTGGTTATGTCATTTTCGGCCTTGCTGGTTATTTCTTCGATACTGAATAAATATTGAATCAATCACTTGTTTCTCAACATACAGTAACAATTTTAGATCAATCATAGTATAACAGAAAGAATGGCTGAATTCGTTTCAAGTATGGGATCAAACATTTCATTGATATCTTCTATGCAATTTTCCAAATAAACAAAACCGTTTATTTCAATCTAACACATTCACCGCAATATATTTAACATCAAAATAACTGAAAAATTCAATCAACGATCAATATTAAACAGCAACCAAGTTTGCTTCATATGCATATGCTAGTAATCTTTTTCCCACAACCATCTTCAAAAATTACCCTTTGTTCTCCTTGCTTCCCTCCCATTTATCGACAAACAATTCTGGCAGCTAACAAATCCTAAACACTAAATTAACAAATCATTTCTTCTCTCTATCGCTGTACGTGTCAAGTAGGATATGGGTGTACAACCATAAATTTTTCTACCTTTTATTTATAATAGAACTTATTAGCAATATGCAAAAAAAAAATTCAACTGACCACCTATACAAGTATCTAATCAATAATCTTCACCGTTCAATTTTGGTAAAAAGAGAATAATGCAGGTATCCTGCCCTTCTGACCAAATGGAGGCCATTTTTTTAAAATTAAATTGCGGGGGTAGTTACAAAATCATGAAAATCAAGGGCATTGGTTTTAAAAAAAAGGTATTTATTAAAAAATAAAATATTTATTATAATAAAAATATTAACAACTATTTGATATTTATCTTTCATTACATTCAACATTCGAATCAATGTATTAAGTCAAGGAGGAGTGTTGAGAACATGACTGATATCTTTAGTTTAGAAAAGAATAATTTAAGATTTTTTTATCCTTTGAAATTGGAAAGAGGGTTTGAGGGTTTATAATAACTTACACATCTTGCTGAACCAATTGAGTTAGATCCTTGACTATTTAGTTTATCTTTTTTGAATTTGATATTTGTTTCAAATTTTTAGGATATTATTTAGATTTAAAATATTATGATTTTTTTAGATAAAAATAACTATTTGATCTTATCTTTTAGATTAGGAGATTATGAATTTGATTTTAAGATTAAGATAATGTTGAATTTTGTTACACTTTTATTCTACATATGTGCAGCCCATGAATAAAAGTAGTTCTCCCAAACAATATATCTTCTTTTATAAATATATCTCTCCACACAACACATGGATAACAAAAATGATCAATGGTGTAACTTTGGTAACTATTATATCATTCTATAACTTTCAATTGAATAATATTTTCTTAAAACTTACCGTTGGATTAAAGTTCTTTTCACATAAATCAAATATATAAAATTTCATATTAACTCAAAATTATTTGTTAATTGATTTTAATTAATATTGTCATAGAATTAAATAGTTTCATTAAAAAGTGATTGTATTTAATATATTTTTCACTAAGTGTTACTTAAAATGTTAATAGGTCAATGAATATAACTACTTATGAAATGCTTAGTTTCTCATTAATAAATTTCATGATAAATTAGAATATAAAAAAAGTATACTTAACACATTTTTTACTGTAAAAAAAATACATTCGAAAATGAGTGTATATTTCCGTAGTTAGAATAAGAGAAATGTAGTTATTGTTTTTTATATAAAGAATCAAAGATAGTATTATTTTTTTACGTGATATAGTTATTTTTAGTTTCATTTATAAAAAATATTAGATATATAATATATTAAAGTTTTTTTATATATTTTATGCATGCAAAAATTAAAAATTTATGCATTAAATTATTTTTTTTTCTTGGTCTCCCTCGAGCCAAATTTCTGGCTCCATCTCTGCATTTCGAAATGTAATTTACATTCTGGTTGATATTTTGAAAAGTTCAAGAATGTAAAATTACATGTTGAATCAGGCTTTCTAGAAAATTAAAAAGGTACATGAAGTAATTACCCAAAATAGATTGGGTGATTCAATCTCTATAACTCAATCCACGTAACTTGTCAACCCAATGAGTCAATGTACGAGTTGAGTTGGGTTGACTATTAAGTTGGTATTTTTTTTATAAATTGATTAGTTAATTATTGTTTTATTGGACAAAATATGTTATGAAATATTACAAATTTCATGTTATTTTGTTGCTTTATTTTAACTTACAGTGTTAGTTTCTAAAAAGAATTCGTGCAAAGACAATTTAGTAAGATAACGTTCTCGGGTATGTGATATTAAGTTTAAAGTATTTATATTTATTTATTTATTTGATAAGTCAACGTATGAATAATTTATTTTAAAAAAAATTAGTAGATTAACCTAATCCAATTTGTAACCCACCATAGGGTCGATTGGGATGATATTTGCAACCCAATCATAAAACAAGATAGTCTAACCTAACTAATCATTTTTTTTTGACAAGTTAAGCCTATATTGGGGTTAGTTAAGCATATATTTACCCTCAATCTCACTCTCTGTTTGACTCCCCTTTTTTCTTTTAGGCCTTCCCTTCTCCCCCTCTCATTTTCTTTTTTATTTCCTCTCTTCCACACTTTTATTTTTCTCCCATTCTCTCAAGAAAATATTAGGTAGTTGCAAACCACGATGTATCCATACTCCTTGTGAATCTGAATGTAACATGTATTCAAGTTTTTCAATTGAGGAGAACAAATTGATAACGTAAACACTCAATTAATTCAAACCATGATGATCCCAAATCACTTTTTCATCCTCGTCTTTTCCTCTTCTACACTGTATCTCCTTCCTCCCCTTCTTTCTCTTCAAGACCCTCTTTGTTTTTGCTCCTTCTCTTTCACCTTCTACATTCTTCTCTTGGACTTTTTCCTCACCTTTCTTTTGCACCACTCCTTCCTTTAGCCTCTCCTCTCCTTCGTTTCTCTCTTCCATACCTTTCTCCATCTCATACTTTTAAGATTGCTAAATACCCGAAGGTACTTTGCCTAAGGATACATCAGGACGAGGTCTTGAACACTTGCATGACCAAATACATATATTCGAATTACCGAATGACTGAATACACGAGAATGCCTCAACCTATGACAAATCATAAAGATATAATAACGAGGATTATTCATATAATATAATTGTCGTCATAATGATAAATAAATCTAGACTAACCAAAATGATAATCATGAATAAGGCCCATGGATGGATCTAGAGGCGCACTAAGATATATATATAAAAATTGGTTAGATCCTAAAGAAAAATTAACTATTGATTCTCAGTTATTATATTTATTTCTCTTAACTTTAGATTGACTCGGATATTAAAGTGTCTTTTCCAGGTCTATCACTCCTTATACATTCGAGAGACTGAAGACACATCTCATTGACCTGCGAGGCTAAGAACTTGGAAGTGAGTTGTCAATGTCGTTGTACACACACAAAAGGAAAATAGCCTCAATGTTTGATTTCGTATTTATTGATTATCTACGAAAAATAATTTAATTAATCATATAATTCTTATGCAGAGCTTTATAAATTTGAAACTATTTTTTAAATAATAAAATTACTTAATCCGGATAAAATGTTTTAAAAATGAAAAAAAAAATCAATTTAAATAATTAAATTTTCATACATTTCAAATTATCCGTGTATGAGAATTCATCGACATATTATACACTCTGAGGTGCTGTTTGGCTCGGCTTATTTAATTTGGTAGATTCGCATTAGCTGTAGCCAGCCAATAGCGATCAATTTCAAATCCAATAATATCTTTGTTTTAATCAAACCTTATCAATTCCCAATTTTCCATTTGTAGAAAATTTGAACACCTTCAGGTGGTCAATTGATACATTTATTGGAAATAATGAAATAAATAACAGGGGAATAACTGTATGCACACTCTTTTAAATTCAACACAATGTTACAAGACCAAAGAAACTGGAAAAGCTACAGGAGTAATAATTAACAATCTTCTCTTCTGTTTCATGAACAAGTTTCTTTAATTTTAGAATCATACTAAAAAGAGAAAAAGATGTTTGATTAATTTAGGAAGCAATTGGTGCCACTTTAGGCACATGAACAGGAAACTCATGAATCTCATCCATCCAAGGATTTTTCTCCTTAGCAGGATTGATGGTCCTCAAAGCCCTCCACACAGCACTGTTGCACTTAAACCCTGACCCAAATGCAATCTGCCAAGTCCTGTCACCTTTCTTGATCCTCCCTTTGGCTTCAGTGTAGGCCAATTCATACCACAAGGAACTGCTAGAAGTGTTACCAAACCTATTTAGTGTCATCCTTGAGGGCTCCATGTGCCAATCAGAGAGCTCAAGATTCTTCTCCAACTCATCCAACACTGCCCTCCCTCCAGCATGAATGCAAAAATGCTCAAAGGCCAACTTGAAATCTGGGATGTATGGTTTTATCTTCATCTTGAACACTTTCCTAGCCACCAATGTGGCAAAGAAAAGAAGCTGTTCTGACATAGGGAGGACCAAGGGTCCTAGTGTTGTGATGTTGGTCTTTAGGGCCTCTCCTGCCACAGCCATTAGGTCTTTTGAGAGTGCCACACCAATTCTTTTTGTCTCATCTTCTTCTTGGAAGACACAGCCGTAGGACTTGTCATCTGCTCCTTTGTGAGTCCGCACTGTGTGGACTAGTTGGTATTTGGCGCGGTGGCGGTCGCCGGAGCGGTTGGAGAGGAGGATTGCTGCTCCTCCCATTCTGAAGAGACAGTTTGAGACTAGCATTGACCGGTTGTTGCCAAAATACCAGTTCAGAGTGATGTTCTCCATGCTCACTACCAAGGCATAAGAGTTGGGATGGACCTGTGTATTGTATCACATTATATGTCAATAGTGAATGTTATAGAGTTTAATTCACAAAAGTGTATATAAATTTTACATTGTAAACTAATTAAAAATTATTATTATATAGTTTTTAAGATATTTATTATAAAAATCAACAAATGTAATAATTTATAATTAAATTAACGATAGTATAAATCTCTTTACGTTATTATTAGTATATAGATATTTACTCACAAATATATACCTGATTGCCTTAGCTCTTAACTAATACAAGGAATCAAATGAGATGCACAAAACTATCATTTAATTTGGTCCAATCATTATGTATAGATTATGAATTAGATGTCGTGAAATATTAAGATGATGAGTGATTAATTTCAACAACTTTGGTTTCCCTAACTAGGTAACTTGTAAGACATGGCTAGAGAAATAAAAGAAAAGGGTCCATGTCTTTGGGAGTGTATTGATTAGGTTGGCTAACCTAACAAAACTGCCAACAACCTGTACCGTGAATACGGAGCTGTTATTCACTCACCATCATAAAGTGTCTCAATATAATTTATTAGACATGCTATAAAATTTGGCTCCATTAATTCCCCGTGGGTGGCAATGGCCATGCACCATGTCCTCGCCAGGAAGCAAAGCAAAGTAATAAATTACTAGTTCTACATACTAGCTAGCTGGGAATTGATGTTACATATACTAATTACTCCATAAGGATTGCAAATTTTATGTGTATAACATACTTTATATTCTTTAAGGGCTCCACACATTTAACCTTGATCATGTCATGCGAAATTTAAACATAATTAAATTCTGGATGAAATGCGATTTTTGAGGTAACGTTTTATATCTATGCAAAACATCAAGTGTGTTGTATGTATAGGTACAACCTATATGATAAGAAATTATTAACTCTTTCAGCAGAATTTGCGGATGAAATGACATGTGTTAATTTTATTGTCCTAGATTAGAAATCACATGTGTTTTTTAATCCACTGAGTCAGGTTAATTCTGATAACGATGCATGAATATTACTGACCAAAAAAAAAGTTTTACACGCAGAAAGAATCCAGCATCTAAGAATTTTTTTTTTCTTCTTAAAATTAGAAATTTTAATTTGGTATCAGATAATGATTGATGATGATAATGAGAAATATGTACACTTAATATCTCATATTATATATCTGATAATTTTTCCAACACCATTAATAAAATATAATTTCTAGGCAGCAGATAGTGCAAATATATAGTTTTGAAATTTGAAAGAGATCATATATATTAAATTTGAGAAACCTGGAGGAGGTGCTTGGCAAGGTCAATAGAGATAAGGCCAGCACTGCAACCCATGCCACCAAGATTATAACTGAAAACATTCCCTCTCAACTTGTAGTGATTGACAATCATGGCAGAGAGTGAAGGTGTGGGGTTGAACAAGCTGCAATTGACCACCAAGATCCCAATATCCTTAGCCTTCACACCAGTCTTTGCCAGCAGCTGGTCAATTGCTCCAAACATGACTTGCTCAGCCTCCTCCCTGGCCGCCGCCATGCACGGTCGCGGCGGCAAACTCAAGATTGCGGGCGGAAGATACGTCTTCTGCCCCAAACCAGACCTCTCAAGGATCTTCTTCTGAAAGGACAAGTTCTCCTCCGAGAATGAGCCTGTGAGACCAGACCTCTCCACGAAAATCTCCCGCGTGCACGTGCAATCCACGTCAGGCTTGTAGCATGCAAAATCTACTAAGTACACCCCCCTTGGACGGGTCATGAAGTAGAGGGTGGCGAGGAACACCGTGAGGCTTGAACATAGGGTTACCGAGACAAGGTTGAACTTGAGATTCTCCCATAATTGGAGAAAGTCCTTGATGGAAAGGGTTGAAAGATGAGCCGAAGCTATGCCTAGAAGGGGTATGAGCAGAAGGTACATTGCATTGGAGATTACGTAATGGTACCCTAGCTTCACATACTTGAGTCTCACTGATAGCAGGAAGTTGGGAAGTTTGTTCCTTCTTTTTTCTTTTGCTGATTCAACACTAATGGTTCCTGAATCCGGGTTTTGATTCTTCTGGTCAGCCATCAAGGAACACTATTTTTATTTTTTTTATAATGACCTAGCTAGCTAGGCTAATTGAGTTAAGAATTTGTATAAAGCAATACGATACAATACAATACCCAAAGGATATAATATTAATAGAGAATAAATAAGCCAGTGACAAAGTTTTTGGTTATGATGAATGGGAGAATATAAGGTTGTATGTGTTGGGCTTAGAAAATAAATTAGAAAAGGGAGAGAAATATGAATATGAATTGGGTTGCAAAAATGTGGAAGAAGGGAAGGTTTTAAAGGATGGATGTGAAGTGGGAAGAGAGAGGGATGGATACAACTACCCCAACGAACTTTTAATTGTGAACATGCAGTGGCATTCAATTCAATTTGCCAACCGGGAAAATAGCGCGTCTTGATTTTTCTTTTCACACAAGAGTATTAATTCTACCGTGGGTTCATTGTCGTTATTGCTGCTTTGCCACTTGTTGTTGGGACTACGTACTCTCTCATTTTTTGTTAGCCAATGTGAGATTGCTGAGACCACCGTTGTTTCGGTCAAAACCATACGTTGGTAATTGGTGAACTATAAACATAATTTATACATGATGCTTGCTTTATGTTCTTTTTTAATATGGAAGTTTTCTTGTCCTCGTCCTTTACACTTTTGTCTAAAATAGTAAAGATAGACTCCCTTCTAAGTTCTAACTATATATATATATATATATTATGGTCAATTAGATATTGATTTAGTAATTAATTGGTTAAATTTAATTAGTATAAATATACACCAATGATGTAATTTTTTAATACTATCATCTAATCATAATCATAACAGATATTTTGAAATTTTGAAACTTATAAAGTATAATGATTTATAATTGATCAACAGGAAATATTGTAAAAAATATAGTGACAAAATGTAAAATTTAGGCCCATTAAGTTTTGTCTTATTGATTATTTTTTTTTAAATTATTGTACAAATCATTATAAAATGACTATAAAAAAATAATTATAAAACATTTCACTGTTTTATTATTTTTACTATTAAAAGTTTTACAATTATTTTTAAAGAACAGACAACCCTTAATGCACAGTTTATTTTAGTGATCTTCTTGTAAGCTTAACTTATCAATGATTAAGGTTATAAATGCACGCTAGACTTTACTTGAAATAAACATATATGCATGTTTTATTGATGATAAAAAAAATACGTTTCTAGAAACCGTTTATTTTCAAAAATACAATAATGTTGTATAACATTCTTGTATTCCCATCTCTACATAAAAATAATTTTTAAAAAAATGTTAGTATCAAATTTTCTTAATATTTTTTATTATTAGTTAAAATTTATTAAAAATCACAAATTTTTATGACTTCTATATGTTATCTAATGATTATAATTTTGTAATTTCATGCATGTTCGAAAATGCTTGAATGATCCATGTTCTTAATGTAACATACTATGAGGAATTATCATAATCTATTCATGCATGTCTTCAAAAAGGAGGACTCAAAATTACAAACATTCATATATCAAGGGAAAATCAAAACATAACTATTATAAAACTTATTACAGACTCTTGGCACAAAGTGTCATACATCATAGAAAAGAAAGATATGTAAACTTAAAATAAACTCCCACACATTGAGAGGTACCAACTGCAACATCTTCTCCTCTGAAAGCAGCTACAAGCTACTCCTTATCAAGACATTTGCATGCTTAACATGCTAAAAAACAAGTAAACTTAATTAAAGGAATGTGATATAAGTCTTAATGAATGTTCTAAGGACTCTAAGCGTCTGTTGTGACTCTATCTTCTTAAGTCTTAACCCTCATGGTCTCACTTTTCACTACATTTTTAGGAACTACTATTACTTATAACTAATTTATGTTGTCTAACTTATGCCTTACAATCTTTCCTTAAATACTCATTCTCACAAATATTAACCAACACACTATCTTTATTGTTGCCCTACACTATATACCTTATCATTTTCTTTAGTACTTAGGATTGACCATCATGATCAGGCCTAAGATTGCTAGTACATTAGGGTATCTCTAGACCTCAACCATAACCTTGACTTTTGTGAGCCTTACCATATCACATTGGATGTGAACATGCCTTTTCTTTCATGTGCTTGCCTAACTAGGGCTTACATGACCTTTATATAAGAAATCACCACTCACTTATCCCTAATTAGGGCTTTCATGTGCTTGCCTAATTAGGGCTTACATGCCTAATTAGGCATGCCCATATCTTATGTTATAGTTAGGTTTGACCCTCACCTAGTAGTTAGGCATATAACCCATTATCTACCCTAATATAGGGAAAACGTATATCTCACACTCTACCCCCAAATAGGTAGAACATATAGTCATGACAATTACTTCATGGTTTTGTTTGTTTTCTATTTAGTTATGATTAAGGGCTTAATGATACTTTTATTCCATTAAGTTTCATAGTTGTTTTGTTTTGGTGCATTAAGTTTAAAACGTTCAATTTTGGTCATTTATTATTATTTCCATTAGAAACATTAGTTGTTCCATTGACTAAATTTTTTGAAATAGTTAATTTAAAATAGTAGCGACTTTTAGTTGCTACTATGTGTTTTTTTCCACAGAAAAAAACCCTTACTTACTACATAGACAACACTAACACATCCTTCTCTTCCAATAAGCAATCAAACACAAGCAAATTAAAATCCAAAAAAGGCTCCATCGATCCCAATCTCAGATCTCCAATATCTCCCTTCCTAATAAGTACTTCCATCCCATCGTCGTCTTCTTCGACCACCTCTCCATTGCCACCATGTATCCCCATTGTCCCAACCCTCCAATATATTTTAGGCCTGCCACAGAGAATAACCTCCTCCAGAAACACCACCCTACCATTCAGGCTTGCCACCACCTCCATCAATGCACAAAGAAATTAGTCAAGATCCAACCTTAACCACCAAAACCAATTTAGATCTGAACCAAACGCCATCACCTCCCACCTCTAATTGTCATTAACCACCTATATTTGGCCAAATATGCAAGATCAACAGTCGCCATTACCAAATCCAAGTCGACCAACACTAGCCAGAGGATAAAAAAGGGTTGAGGTTAAGAAATATGAGAAAGAGGGGTCGAGGGTGTTAGATGATAATTCTCTTTTTATCTTTTACTAGTGGCACCTCACTTTTAATACTTGCACCTCTTTTTTGTTATGGTTTAAATTTTTGAAAAAAAATAAAGAGGCTGGTAATTTTTAGCCACTACTATGTTAAATCAATTATTTCAAAATTTTTAAGTTAACAAAATACTAATGTTTCTAACAAAAATTGAATGAAATGAATAAAATGAGACACTTTAGAAACTTAAAGGAGCAAAGTGAAACTTTTAAAACTTAAAAGTGACATTAAACCTTATTTTTATCATTATCTTTCATCCTATTATTCTTCTTATGGATGAGGTCTAGCCATCAAGAAGCGTTACTACCATTGATCCAAGTTGTTAAATCAATGTTTGTTATCATCAAAGTGGTTCCTTCTAACTCTATTCCTTTTGAAGAATGTTATCTAAGATTATCAAATTTGAGAGTTTATGTAAACTTATGAGTTCTATAAACTCGACTCTTGAATTCATAAAAGTCAATTTCATATAAATAATAATAAAATATCTATAAATAACATACTAATTAAACATTTCAACAATATAATAAAATAAATTTGTAAATCATAAATTTCACAATACTGAAATAATCAAGTGTAATAATGCATCACTACTAGATAATAACTTGAGAAGATGATAGTAGTGGTAGGACATTCTCATTGAGGGTTTGATGATGTTGTTAGAGATAAATGTTCTTTGATTTAGGAACAACACAACAAAAAAAAGACATGTTGAATCCTAAACACACAGAAAAGAACTCAAAATGACCTAGTATAATTTTTTAACTTGTTGACTCCTGACTTGATGGTAAACTTGAGAGTCTACCAAATCTAGGGTGAGTCTACTAAAAATAAAATTTGTACAGGAATTAACTCATATAAAACAAATAAACTTATAAATTCGTAAGAGTTAATAAATTAACTTGAGAATTTCATAACTTTTTGTGTTATTAATTTTGGTTGATTATTAACAATTATTTATTTTAAAAATTGTCTACTTAATGTCTTAAACATGTAAAATGGTTATCCTAAAAGAACATGTAAAATAGTATTTTAAAAGTAAATTGTATAAAAGAAAAACTCAAAATTTTATATCATATGCTTTTCTCAATATTACTTTTTATTTATAAATTTCTCAATTTACTTAATTCTGATCTCATGCGTCTCCAGTATTGATAAATGATCGGTAAAATTGTCCATATCAGTGATAAAGTTAATATATATTCAAACTATTAAGCATTGATAAAGTTAATATATATTCAATATGAACTTAAATAATTCAAATCTACTATAGTATAATTGTTGTCGTGTGAAAGTCAACCAAACAGAAAATAATTGATCAAATGATTGATGCTGAGAAAGAGAATTTATTTCTTGATGTACTTGATATAGTTCTCAAATTACTAAAGTACTTGATGTAGATGACAAACAATAAATAAAAGTAAATATAACAAGCTAAAATTAAAATGCGATAAAATATATGATAAATACATGTTTCTTCTTCTTCTTATTATTATTATTTCATTTGATTTAAGGGAGTTTTCAATATCGTACAATTGATATATATACTGGGATTTATCTAACAAACCCATAATCTAACTTCCCAGCAACTTAACCATGGTTTAGACTAACATTTGAAATATATTGAGACTCTATTTTAATTTATTTTTAACTAACTAATTTATCAATTGAATTAATCTTTTTAAATATAATTTTATTATCATTTTAATGCATGTCAGATTGGTGAGACCACCGTTGTTTGGGTCAAAACTATGTTGGTAATTGTTGAACTATAAACATAATATAGGAGTATATATGAAGCTTTCCCTAAAAAAAAAGGTATATATGAAGCTTTACCTGCCATTTCTTATACATAACTTTTTTGTCCTCTTCCATTACGTATTCGGTCAAAAAAGTAAGTCTCCCTTCTAACTTCTAAGTTTCTAATTTTTTTTTCCTACCATATTAATGAGTATACCGCCCAAAAGTTTAGATATTTCCTCATTTTGTGTGTACCAAAATTAAATAACTTTGTACCTGTTTGATCGAAGAACATCTTTTTTTTTTTGTTATTTTTACTAATATTATAGAAATCTTTCACTTTTATTTATTTATTCTCTTTACTGTTTTTATAAAATTTACAATTTTTTTTAAACCGACCAACCTGCCAACCCTTAATTTCTTTTTGCACTGTTTTGGTCATCTTATAAGCCTGACTTACCGATGC
The DNA here is from genome assembly GCF_000004515.6 of Glycine max. NCBI lineage: Eukaryota > Viridiplantae > Streptophyta > Magnoliopsida > Fabales > Fabaceae > Glycine > Glycine max. The sequence continues at coordinate 170,180 of NC_016089.4, read as the reverse complement.
TTAAGGATATAAATGCACGCTAAACTTTACATGAAATAAAATAATTTATTTTAAAAAAATAGGCTTCTAGAAACGCCTTATTTCCAAAAAAGGTGAATAATGACACACTTTTTTATTAGTTAAAATTTAATAAAAATTATAAAATTAGGAGAGAATTTATCAAATGAGAAGAGATACCCATCAAAATTTTATAATTTTTCAAAAAATTTACTTAATGTTGTATAAAAATTGTTTCAGAACAAAATGAAAAAATGAAAAAAAATAAATTAAAGTCACTACAAGCATTTATAAAAAAATATATATAAAAATTGAATTATATATATTTTTATCATATATATGTGCGTAATATTTTTTAAATATTAACACAGTTATTAAGAAACTATTCTACTCGTACTGAATAACAGTTGATCGGTTATTTACAATTTAAGTTCCTAGTTTTGAATGGGTGATTAGCCTTTCGGATTCCGGTGTATTTTTACTTTTTGGCACATATGAAAGTAGAAAAGAAAGACTAATAATTAACCTTTCTAACAAAACATAATCCTTCTTTAATTTATCACCCCGCAGCAAGTGAGAATATTGGATGTTACAGCAAATTAAGCTTGCATTTTGTAACTCTTAGACTCAAATTTGTCAATTGCCTATCATAGCACTTTGGTTTCCTTTTCTTAAAATATAAACAATATTCACATTTCAGTCCTCCAGAGGAAGCAGCTTTTTGGCGTCATGAAATAATATCATATTTGTGTAAATTATTGTATGAACCAATGACCAAACGAATGGCTTCCGACGAGTTATCGACAAGTACGTTGTGACACCAATGTACCTAGAAAGAAATTAAACCCATAAAACCAATTTCCATCTTTTGATCAAATCACTTCACCACACCACCCATAGAAGGTCCATCAACATTCAAACTGTATAAAAGTTTGATGGGGTCTTTTCCACGCAAACAAGGAAGGTTCGGTTTAGGAGTGTGCATCTATCTTCTATGCGTTGGCAAGACCATATATATGACATCAACGCTTTTAAAGTTAATTTGATTGTATTGTGCATGACTACATTAATCACATTTGTATTGCGATAAAAATTCTGTGACTAGAATTTAAACCATTAGTTTAAGAAATGTTGTTCATAATATGACGTTCAAACTACTGATTATTGGGAAACAATTAAATATTTCATAAGTCACTGAAAAAGAAAATAAATGAACCGACTTGCATGCATGGGAAGCCTTGGCACATTCTAGAAAGCAGTCTTGGAGGCAAAATGGCCGACCCTATTCATCCGACTTATAGCATATTTGAATAACACACAAGAATTAATTAATTGTATCCCGTAAATTAATATACCATGAAAAAATAAAACTAAATATTTCTTATTTTCTGAGCTTAACTTTAATAGTCTTTTTGTTTCTTCGAGAATAGACGATGACACTTACTATAGATAAAAACTTCATTCTTTTGAAGACTAGATGACTAGCTAGTCGGAACACACACTCATAATACAATAAGACTAATATTATTGTCATTTAGCATTTCAAAATAATTATTATAATATGAAAAAAACTAAAAAATGATAAAAATATTGTTAGAAAATAAAATACAAATAACTTCGTAGGAACTAGGACAAAAAAATAAATAAAGTAAATTAACTTTTGGATTAAAATAGTGACAAGTGTGAGGTTTCCATTGTTTGACTTTTTCTCTATATCTGCTGTCTATCTCTGGAATGCGTGCTTAAATCCAATTCATCAATTGACATCTTCATCCAACAAACTCTTAACTATTTATCTCTTAAATGCATAAACTTCCCACCAAACAACTACCAATGGCCAACGCTAGTGGTTGCAGCGTGTGAACCTCATTTCACATTTCTGCGGGCAAATCCTTAAAAAAAATGCTAAGTCATGTATAGAGACGTTTTGGGGCATATAAGATTATTCACACTGAGGTCCATACTTACATAGGGAAATTAGAATTGTTGGAAAGCATGTCTCACACGAAACAATCTGCCATATATATCACTTTCCCCTTCTTTATATATCATAATATCTCATTATTTTTTTTTGAAGATTTAATATCTCATTAGTCATATACTGCATTTGGTCCGATATATTTTCAAGATATATATATATATGAGAGAGATTAATGCTCTAGAGTGCAATTATTTGATTTGCTTCCTACCATAATGTTTATCTCCGGTGAAAGCGAGAGAAATGATCTTTTCTTGTATATGTCTATGATGTATATAGGGTTATCAAGTGAGAATAATATAGGGTGTATCAACTATCAATTAAATTTCATTTCTTTCTAGCACATTACTGATTTTTTAATTAGAAACAGATTCACATCAGGTGTTCAAAAAAAACTTCGTTATCTGACTATAACAATTATAGTATACTGCATCTGGTTGTCTAGGAACAAATTAATTCTTGAAGATTATCAATTTTCTGTAATAGAGGTTATTAGCAAGATTAAGTTTCTTATGTATAATTTTGAGTTTAATATAATTTACATTTTTTTTAAAAAAAAAACTGATCAATTAAGAATAACTTATATTCTAAAAAAAGTAAGAAAATAATTTTTACTTGATAAAAAAAGTAAGAATAATTTATATTTTGACTCATTTTAAGAACATAAGAATGTTAAATTTGTAACATATAACTATGTATAAAGTTTAACATTAAAATTATTTAATGATCACATAAGTATACTTTAAAAAAATATACAGCATTGTGCAATTGTTTCTTAACTCCAGAGTATCCTAGCTAGTCCAAAATTAAAGGAAGAAAATGCTCTGTAGTTTAAATTTAAACCACAAAAAACGCAGTAAATGTTTAATCGTAGATAAATTTTTAAGTATGCGGTGATAATTTGTTTTTCCAAATGAATGTAAAACCGTTAAATAAGAATTGCGCCACAATGGAGTTGATTCTTAATTTGTTTTTCAAATAAATGCAAAACCGTTAAATAAGAACTCCACTATGGAGTTTTTTCTTAACTCGGGAAGATCCTAGTCCACAAGATGCTCTGCAGTTTGAAATTAAATTGCATGAAACACTGTTAATTAACGTTTAACGGTAGATAAATTTGTAAGTATAAAATAAGAAATGCATCACTATAGTAGTTGTTTCTTAATAACTACGGATCGAGGACCTTACGTTCTATGTTAATATAAACCCATGTAATAAGCGGGAGAACACAAGTTCATTCTCGCAGAATTGCTACCAAAATCATGAGTTCAAGTTCCTTCTATTTGTATGCATTGTTTTCCTTTTGACTAATTCAGGTAATTTATAATCCTAGTGTTTAATTTTGTTGTTTAAAAATTGGTAATTTGGAGCTTTTTTTTTTGTTAACTTAAAACAAATCTTTTGAGAGAGAATAAAAATTAAAAGAGAGAAGAAAGAAATTGAGGAGAATAGAGATCAGAAAAAGGAGCGTATAAAAAGTTGGAACATTCATGGAACGAGTTAATTATTAGGACGAGTTTATACTTATATTTATCTGTCCCGAAATTTTTTTAGGATCATTTAGTGGAATTCAAATCCGACCTGATTATGATCCAAAATATTTGTGACAATACCACGTTGATTCAGTTTGCAAATATAATATACTAATATTATGTATAATTATTGTAAAATTAATTTTATCCTAATACAATTTATATTAAAAAATTAGATACAATATTAATAGATTTACTATTTAAAGCATTTTATGAGAGGATAATATTTTCATTTGTAAGTGAAAGATTAATTTATTCCTATTAACACTACTATAAAAAAGGGCTTCAACGAAGGTTACATGTATGCATGCATTTACATTAAACAAAGTTTTTTTTTTTTTATGTATAATGGTCACAATGAAAATCGATCATAAATCTTTATACATTTATTTCAACTTTCGTCACTAGCTCAATCCGACAATCCTCCTGAATTTTACATTAAAAAAAGACAACTCTTGTTCTATTTGTACTATATAATTGTTGGTACTCATGGAATGATAAATAACTTATTCATATGAACTATTAAACTCTCGTATATGAGTTTACTTAAATCAAAACTATGACGTGCATATAATTTTTACTGACATTTCATTGATTTCAGGACCCGCAAATAGTTTGACGGTTTGCCAGGAGGAGGAAATTGTTCAAATAATAAAAAGTGTTTTTTTTTTCTGGCTTTAACAAGGGTGGGGTTTGCATTCAAAATCAATGTTACTGCACAAAAGATGGCTCTAGTTGGATATTTCTCACTGTGTTAGTAACACATATTTCCATAAAAAAAGTAGAAATATAAATAAAGTGTTTTAATTTAAAGTAATATTGTTATATAATTTTATGATTAATAAATAATAAAACGCAATATGAATAGTGGATTAAATTAAAATTTAATATTGATCACATGATTATATAACTTATATTTACTAACATAAGTTGAATTTAGCATAATGGACTAATCATTTATAATATGTGTAATCAAAATTTAAATTCTTACATGATGACTGGTGTCTATAACATTCTGTATATGATAATTTGATTTGTCAAATAGACATACACCCTTATAATGTGTTTGGATGGATCAATTCGGTAGGGGAATTCATTTTTTCAAGAAATTTAAAATGATTCATGATATAATAACTTGTTTGGATAGAATATTTAAAAGAAAATTTAATTTTTAGTATTTTTATGAATCATTTTTATTGACTAAAACAGTGAGATTTCAAACTCTCTCAAAAATATAAAATTTGAAATTCTTTTTTTAGAGATGTTCACTCTGACTCACATTCTTACTCGTGACTCTTTCTCGTTCAACACTCGCAACTACGGGTGACTGAAGTTTTTACGGCCGACATCGACATAAGTTATTTTTCACTGGCGTTGACCAAGGTTTTTTTGGTTAGAATTTTTTTGTATGATGTCAACCAAAGCTATTTTTTGTCGACATCGGCTAAGATTATTTTTAGATGATGTTGGCTAGGGTTATTTTCTCACTGACGTCAGTTATGAGAATTTTTTACTGATGTCGGTCAAGGATTTTTTTTGTCGTTGTCATCCAGATTTTTCCAGTTGATGTTGACCAATGATTTTTTTGCCCGACGTTGGTTACATTTTTTCTACTAACATCAGTCATGACTAACTTTTGAGTAGACACCTGTTAGGATTTTTTAGCCCACGTCAATTAGATTTTTCCAGCCAACATCAACCAAAACTATTTTTTAGCCAATATTGGCTAGGGTTATTTTTCAGCCGATGTTAGCTAGGGTGTTTTGGCTGATGTCAACTAGATTTTCTTAGCCGACGTCGGTTAGAATTTTTTTTGCTGACATTGACTATGGTTTTCTGGCTGACATCAGCCAGAGCTGTTTCTTAACCACATTAGCTAGATTTTTGAGCTAATGTCGTCTAGGGTTTTTTCTGTTAACACCAGCTAGGTATTTTTGACCGACATTGGGTATGACTATTTTTAGTCGATATCGATTAGGTTCTTACAGTCGACATCTATTAGAGTTTTTTCGGTTGATATCGGTCAGAGTTATTTTTTAGCCAACATCAATCAAGGCTATTTTATATCTAATGTTAGGTAAGGTTTTTTGTCCAACATTGGTAAGGACTATTTTTTAGCCAACTTCAACTAGGGATTTTTCGGTCAATGTTGACCAATGATATTTTTTGGTCAACATCGGGTAGGTTCTATTGGTCGACATCGACCAAGCTATTTTTTAGCTGATATTGGGTAGATTTTTTTGTCAACGCCTGTTAGGATTTTTTAGGCCGGTATTGGCTAAAAATAGTCTTGGTCAATGTCGTTCAAAAAGACCCTAGCCGATGTCAGCCAAACAAACCCTAGCCGATGTTGGTAAAAAAATCTAGCCAACATCGACTAAAAAATAGACTTAACCAATGTTAGCCGAAAAATAGTTCCGGCTGACGTCAGTTGACAAATATTCTTTGCATACTTTGATAAAAAAAATCTTATTTGATGCCGACCGAAAAATAGTCTTGGTTGATGTCAGTTTAAAAACATCATTGGTTGTAGTGAGACAAAATAACCCTAGTTAAAATTATCAATATTTTATATTTTTAAATTATTAAAAATTGAAAAATATTTTTTAATTAATATTTCAAAATTAACATTTGAAAATATAAAATTAAAATTTTACATACGAAAGAAATTGAATTGTTCTATTCAAACAAAGAATTTAAAATTGAAGAAATTTGAATTAATTTATCCAAATAAAACATTTAAAAAATGAAGAAAATTAAAATCAAAGAAATTCAAATTCTAAGCATTTCAATTTTTTTGAAATTTTAAAATTCATAATCAAAACAAAAGGTTAATTTACAACGGCAGCTAAATAACTACACACTAACAGACATGCAACAGTTACTAGAGGGTCCAAAACTCCACATATATAACACTACACGTTTGCTTTAACCCCACTTCAAATTAATTTGAAAGAAACACGGGTCCCGTCTGAATGAATGTTCGTTACTGTTTTGACGCTAGCATGTCTACGACATGTTGCTCCACGACCTGTGTTTTGTAGCTGTAATACTCATTGAGAATTGTCGAACGTGGTATGTTTGTAAATGGTGGAGGACTTGAAATCAAGTTTGGATTTAAGAAACGTGATTCAGAACATGTTTGGTTTGTAGTTGTAAAAACTTTATTTTATGTTTATTTTATTTTTATTCATTCAATTACATTATAATACGTGTCATAATATTTTAAGTCCAAACTAAACATGCATTTAGTGAAAGAAAATGTTTTATTGTTCGAATGTACCAATGATTTTGTTCCCAAGGGTATATTTGACTAAAAGCAAGAATATGTAATTTTGACTTGAGTTAAAATTTCATATTAAATTTCATCAAAAAATTGTTTTTAAGATAAAAGTTTATAAACGTAACTCGTTTCACTTCAAATTCAATTTTAATTAAAAGTTGTAAATTCAAAGTCATATAAAATTAAGTTTCTAAGAGGTCACTCAAATAGACAATAATAGTCATCACTCTTTTACCGTTGGTTTCATAACACAAAACGTCACATTAGAATTTCGATGATTGAGAAGAAATCAACAACAAACCATAAAACCAGGAGCAAAAGGATAGACATTGTTCTTACTGTTAGCAAATTGGCATCCCTATTTCAGCTCCTCACTTGTCTTACAGGAGGGCCTTAATAAAGAGACTCGTTGACTTGTTATTATCGGCTTCAATTAAAATTTTGATTATTTTAATTTATTATTTAATTAAAATATACTAATAACATAAAATTTTAGTGAATTGCATCATTTATTTAATAAGTCTCTCTCCTGATTTAAAAATAGAACTCATTAAAAAAGTTTATTTTTAATAAATTCTAGCAAATAGTTGAGAGAATATTAGATAGTATTGAAAAGAGTGTTGTTAGCTCTCCTTCATACCTAAATACATAACTAAATTTATAATTACATTTTAATGTTAATAAGGATTTTTTGTTAAAAATATAATTTATCATGATAATTTATGTAATTAATAGTCTTTATAAATGTATGCATTACATCAAAAGATAAGCAATACGAAAGAGATAAAGTCCTATTTTGTCTCAACCAGTTCAGTTGAGCTGTTGTATTACATCAGTTGGCTTTATAAGAAAAAGTAGCACATGCCTTATCTTTTCGGATATAATGATAAGCTAACAGTTTCTTCAATCCACCCTCCACCATTCATTATGACTAGTGTCAATGTGCTCCCACTACCAGTTGTCAAGTATAGAGAAAAGGGGAATTGATTCTCTCATGTTCAATTTTAACATGACCAAGTCATGAAAAAATTGTTCATCTCTCTCTTCATAGAAATTAAATAGGTGGGATCATATTAAAATCTGTGTACCTTTAAGATGAAGGATAATGTAGGAATTCCCTCCTACTTCTTGCCTGTATTGGGTTGAAGCTTGGTCCCCGGCTATACATTTGCTTTAATAACTAGATAGATCAGCAAGTTCATCAAATTTGAGATTGAAAATTTTTAAATATGGGAGGAACATATGCTGCATTTAATGAATTAAATAGACATAGAGGCTTGGAAATGTAACTACAAATTGCTCAGCTTTATTTCTTTTCAAAAAGTACAGTTGATCCACTCCTGAGTTATTTTGAAAGTGCTATGGAATTTAAAGTAGCAAAAATAATGCAGAGAAGTGGTAAACAAAAAGAAGAAACTACACAGAATGAACTTCAATAGGGACTCGATATTGAAGAATTGGCCATTTGGTCCGCATCCAAGATATACAAACTCAGTGGATTGCAGATAACTAGTTCAATTGACAACTTCCCAATTAGTTAAGAGAAGCATAGAAAGATTTTGGAGCAAATGAATTCTAAGTACTAACTCTTGGGCATAGAACAGAATTTTTTTGTTTTCACTCCTGAACTCCAGAGAATGCAGATGATGACGACTTTGAATAGCGTTCAAGCAATGACAGTACCCTGGCAGCCTTTCTCCTTAGGTGGCCATCCCCATATACAGTGATGCCAGTCAGACCAAGTAGACTTAACCTAGCCCTTGTTCCATAGTATTCGACCATTTCCTTTGACACAAACACCTTCTCCAAGAGTCCTATAGCTTCTGATTTGAGAGAATCAGTTCCCCAATTCAAAATTTCCAATAAGGGTCTCATTGCATTTGACTCATGCAACACACGAGCTCCCCTTTGGGGAAAGTCTTCCAAAACCAATGTGGAAAGAGTCTGTATAGCTTCATAAGCAGTTGCATGAACCTCCCCATGTAACAGCCTTATCAAGCCGGGCAAAGCATTTGCTTCCAACAGACAAAATGTGGAACTCACACTGCATACACTCCCATGTGCTGAACATAAAGGGACTTTCGATGGTCTAAAACACCACCAACGAGTGCAACCGGTTGATTTGGAAACAGCTGTGAGCTTTGGAGTGCTCATAGAAAGATCACCAATGAATGCTGCTGCTCTTGCCTTTGCTGTTACTGAACCCGTGTTGAGAAAATTTACAAGCAAAGGATATAGTCCTCGTTTAACCAAATCATGCTGTGACTCGATATTTGTGGGGTCTGTGAATCTGAAGAGGGCACTGAGAGCATTTTCTTTTGCTTCCATTGTACCATTTTTTAAAATGCTTAGGATTGCATCAAGGCCTCCCAGGTCAATCAACTCCATAGTGAGTTCCCGTTCTGATTTTGGAAGGTTGGCTAGTAAACCAGCAGCAGCCATTTGCACATCATCATTGTCGTCATTCTCAAGAAACCCAACTAAAGCTTGTAGTCTTCTTGGACTGAAGAGGTATTCAACTAGTCCTTGTGGTTCATGTTGGGAGAAAAGAAACAGAATATTTATGGCAGTTTCCCTGATTTCTGAGTCAGAATCATCAAGAATGGGGAGGATTAGAGATATCCCATTGGCTGCCAGAACTGCCTTCTTCACTAAACCAGTCTCAAACTTACAAATTCCAAGAAGAGCACGTAATGCAGGCTTTCGGTAGTGAGCTGAGTTTGGACCCTGAGTTAGAGCTAGCAAATTGGTGATGATGTTTTCTAACTCAAGTTGATTTCCTTTTCCATCAACTAAGAAATCAATTCCATCATCATCTGAAGCTAGCTTCTCAAGGATTTCACAACATTTAATGGTAATGAATGGCCGCATCCTGCAAAAGAACATCAAATCTAAAACAAGAGGCACACCTCCAGATGCTGCAATAATCCCCTTATTGGCATGCAATTTTGCTAGTTTAACCAGGGATGACAGTGACAGTTCTTTAGATTCAATGCTGCCAGATAGCATTTCTAGCAAAGGAAGTATAACTCCTTGCTCGCCAAGGAGTTTCAAGTTCAAATCTTTCAACTCCAAATTAACTATGGCTCTCGCCATTGACATTCGTGAAGACTCCGATCCTTAGAAGACAAAGAAGGACATATAACTCAATTTAGTAAACTTTCTGTCAAAAAGACTAATAAATCAGGCAGAATTGCTTTATTTGGTACACAGTACACCAAATATTTTTAAGATACAAATTAGAAGGGGAAAAACTGCCAAAATTTGAGTGGGTACACAACATAACAGAGGAATCACTATGCATCATAAATTTTAGAAAGTATATGAACAAATTAGCCTGTGATTTCAAGCAAGTCAATTTTATCATACATGACACATTTTTAACCCTGAAGATTTTGTCATGGTTTTTTAAGGAAATATTGACATTGATGATTTTTCTCCAAAGCTAGGATGCGTCATTAAGGAAATGGAATAGGAAGGAGATCTAATACTACTTCCTATTATACAAGGGTATTTATCGTTGCTTTTACTGAAGTTTTTAATGAACATCCATTTTACTGAAGTTAATAATTGAAGAAATTTTGTATTTCCTCAGCTAGCTAGATAACAAGGCTTCCTTGAACTTTCTGTCATTGCACTGACAAAAATATACAACAAAAATGTTAACTGCATGATCTCATCACAGTAAAGACAAACTAAAAAAGAATTTATCTTTTTACCTTGAATCATGCGATCAGTAAGAGGTTTGTACCAGCCAAACTTTGCAGCAGCTGAAATGTTTTCCTCGTCTATCTCAGAAAGCTCCATCAAAATCTTTTCTGAAACCCCAGCTGAATTGCTTACAGGACCCTTTAGAAGAGTAACAAGGTAAGAAACTGCACTAGGATGATCAGAGAGTTTTTTGCAGAAGCTTTTATTCCAACCAGATCGGTTTTGAAGTAACTCATATAGCAAATCAATTGCTTCCTTTGAAATTCTAGAGTCACTCCCTAAGCAGGAAATAATGTGATACCAACCTTGAGATTCAACCACTTTTTCCTATAAAATTTTATGCAAAAGTTGAGTTTAAATTGGTATTTCAAGATTCCAGGTATATAAACAGAAATTTAAGACTCGGGAATAGATGTATTTCAATGGTAAAACTCGTCCACTTCCCATTCATGAACAGAATGAGATGAACCTCTAACATAAAATAGGTACCATGGAGTCAGTGAAGCAGACTAAACAACAAATAACTCCTTTAAAAGCGTTATGCTCAAGAAGATATAACCAATAGCATATTCAAGGAAGCACACCCACACATTTTAACCCATAAACTACAAGAACCTAGGTGGCAGTGGATGATATAAATGAAGCAAGGAAAAAGACGTGAAGAATATTAGAAGAATGCTGCCTACACCTCGGTGCAGCACATGTATTGCTTACCTTGTTTCTTGCATGCCCCTGTACAGAATCCTTCAAAGTAATCAAGATCTTCATCTTGGCATCTGTGGAATCAGATTCCCCAAGGATAGAGATAATAATATCAGTAAGCTCTCCTATAGAAATCCAATCCTTGTTAATGGAATTCTCTCTAATGAGAGCCTGAATTTGGCTCAGAGATTCTTTCACTAATAAGTCAGAATTGGATAATAGGCTTTCCTTGATAGACCTTATTCCAAAGCAGTAATTGACTTCTCTCCACTCTTCTATGGATTCTCTTAATCGAACATTGGATCTCAAGGTAGTATCTTCAAGAACCTCTTTTGTTTCTGGGTCAATCCTGTTTCCATCATCAAACCAAGCTTCAATGGCGGATCTCTCACATGTAGTACCAGTGCAAAGGCTGACAGGATCTACCATAACAGCTCCAGTTATGGGACAAAGGAAAGAATTAAGTGGTCGGATATATTTTTCCCTTGAATCATATCTCTCAATTACCTGAACCCTTCTAAAGTATTGCTTCTTAACTTCTTCATAATCCCTTGCAGCATCAGCTCGAGATAGTAGCTCAATGATCTGCTCCAAAAAAATAAACTCAGCTCTTTCTTTCCTGGTGGCTGCTTCTTCCATTTCCTTCCTAATGCTGGCTAGCTCTTTGCTTACCTCTGAAGGCTCCACCGGCACCCCAACTGCCCTTCCTATTTCCTCAAGCACGTCATTTGCAAAAGCCTGATCGAGTTTCTGCTCCCTAATTCCATGGTTCAACTTGTCAACAATTTGAAGCTGAGATTGTGAAGCCTCAAACTCCACCGTTTGCATTTCACTCTGTAACCTGTTGACCTGATCAGAAATTCTTGATAGGACTTCAGTGTTTGCAATGGACAGTGCAGCCAGAGACCTTCCAATGTCTCTTGTGACTTGTTCAACTTCCTTGACTATGTATCTGCACCTCAACAGCAGGTAGAAACGGCCACGGTTCCTGTACTTCTCAACCAAATTATTCGCCTTTTTGATATCTGATTCAAGAGACTCCAGAGCAACCCTTGCAGCTTCAGACTCATTCAATTCCTGAAGCTGCAATTCCTTTAGGACTGGGGCAATATCAAGCAGGTGTTTTGAGAGGACTTTGAAACTTTCTTTATCAATAACAACATCGATTGCTGCATTAGCTGTTTTCACAATCTGGCTGTTTAGAACAGTCAATATTGTACCTATGGGTATGAGTTCCAATCCAACCATTGTATGTACTGAATTTCTAATTAAACCGGAGTGTGTATTGCCCAGAGGTTGAAAGTTGAAACCAACACCAGAGAATTGCTTCTCTCTTTTCCTGCAATCAAATTCCTCTCGATCAATCTTCTTATACAGCATAAAAAATATTATGTATTAACCCACTGACTAGACCAGTTAAACTAACGGATACCAATGCCATGCCACATATATTTGGAATATTTGTTATACTTGAATGTTGAGGTTATTATAACAAGGGTTTTGCTAAATAGTACCAGACACTAGTTAAGAAATTAAAGAAAAAAAAAAATATTTATTGTGAAAATCATAAGAAAAAATAAAAAAAATCATGAACAATATAATTTTGTGTTTATTAATAAAAAAATTCTCCTTTTAGTTCGTTAACTAATGTGTTAAGGGCATTGGTTAGTATTTGTCTTATAACAATACTTTACTTAATGCGGCAGTCAGCTTGAAAATTGCAAAATCAACTGTAATCTTGAATATAAACTTTCACAGGTAGATTGAAAATTGCAATACATGAATTTTAACCTTTTCATAATGAAAAATACAAGTATAGCTTGAGTATCTAATTCATAACAGTGGGCATCAATTTTCTATCAATGTTTTAACCTTTTCAAACACCATTGACCTCTATTTCATTTTTGGGGTGCTAACACTACAAGCTATATAATAGAAATCAACAGAAGCTGAAAATCAATCCCCACCAGAAAAACAAAAAAATTGTACATAAGCTGCAACCATTATAATAACATGCAGAAGACAATGGTGTTCATATGGCAAGGTAGTACATAATAAATTGAAAAGAAAAAAAAAAGAGAGAAATAACAATTAAATAGACCTGGAAATCATGATACGAATTAACTAAATAAAGAAGAAACACCATATTCGGGTAAGACCTTTCAAGAAAAGATCCAATGTTTTCAAGCATAAACAATGAACTGCAACAATTTGGTCTTATCCCAGCAATCCAAGTGTCAAGCCTTTTCCCCACTCCCTTCAAAGACTGAATGAAACACAAAATTCTTACAATAGATTCCTGAGCACACCATACTTTTATATGTTAGGAGAGGAAACAAACAAAAGCGTAGCAGATACGTTCATTTTCATTATAGTATCATTCTCGTTCAATTGAACATCTATAATCATTTCCTAGCAAGCTGGTGGGGACAAGTAAAAGAACCAAATCAAATGCAGTTGTGAAGTTGTCTGATGAGGGTAGAAACGACTTTAAGCAAATCAATGTTTCCCGGGAAAATCATGGGAAACTTTGTTTTTCAAGAACTCAATCTTTCAAAAGACCATATGGGTTGAAATAGTTTGGTTGAAAGAAAGCTTAGAGAAGCTCCTGGGAAGCTAGCTGCAGATGACCATTTCAATCAGCTAAACTGAAAACACATTTTCTCGTGTATTGCATTTCACTGCGAGTTATCTGAAGTTCATAGTCCATGCAAACGTCTACAATTGATTTGTCGTGTGATAATGAAATTGTTAACGTTGACTCGTTTTGCATTACATTATTCGTTTCTCAGCAGGAAGTTTCATTGAAGAAAGAAAGTTGACAGAAGCCAACGCATGCAGGCAAAACCGTATCAATTATGAATATCATTGTTTAAACCAAGTGTTGTTGCTATATTTTCCCCCATTGGGGTGTTTCCATATCCTTGACTTTTCCCAATAAGTAACACCCACCAACCACTCAACCAGAAAATATGAATAATAGCTATAACAGGATCGCCACTAGCATTTCTTTTTCTTTGGATTTAAGGTACCAGTTAATCAACAGAGAAAAGTTTTGGCAGTCTATTGCACCAAACTATCTAAGCTTTTGAAAAATAAAAACATTTATTTTTTCAGTAGTGTAGTTTATAAATCATTATTTATTATTACACAACAAAACAATAAACATATATACTGCATAATCAGTGATACTGTTACACAACCACTGTGGTGCAGCCAAAACAATCACGTGGAGCATCAAGAACTGTTCCTTTTACGAGCCATCTCCCGTGCCATTTCCCTAAGTTCCTCCGGTGATGGTGGCTTTTCTGCCTCTGGGGGATATTCAATGTATGACCTCTGTAACATAATAAGAAGAAAATATGACTCAGAAGCCAGATAATAGATTATATAGATCAAAACAATTTGAAAATGGTTGTATTATTCATGCTCAGATTGATAAGAATTCAAAGCCATCAAGCACAGATCCTTAATTTGGCAAACGTAGTGTAATATGGAAGAATACTAGGATCTCATTCATAACAATTTATATCCGTCAATTACTCACTAATATGTAACATACTGAATCTAAAGGTACAATTCAATTAAACCCCAAGTTAGTATACTTTAGTTGCTTATTGTTCATCTAAACTTAGTGGATAGTCAAATCTGAAATTATTTAATCTAATTTCAGAATGCTTCAATGTGAAAAATTGATAGATATATCATTCCACACTAACTTTCTCACCATTTATGAAAAATGAACTATAATTCAACAAAACACTCTATTTCTTTGATTTTACCAATAAATAAATCTTGCACGTATATATGATGTTAAATTGTTGCATCCTCTCGGTCCAATGTATTTTAGAGAATTTAAGATATTTTCTTAAGGAAGAAAAGCCAACTTCTGCTCACGATTCTATCATTTACTTAATGATGATAATGGGCGACTCAATCTAAAATTTTCATTTATTCAATGGCAAGTGAAGAAGCAATACACGTTCCCCTTTTTGTTCAGAACTGAAGCAACATTCTAAGATTACATTACATTTGAATAACCCCTCTATGTTATTAGCAAATGTCAGATTTTTTCGTGAAGCAATAACAAGGTAAAGCACTGCTACCGAATTCATCTCAAGATAAAAGCATAGTACTGCTGGAACAAATCAATGCATTTTCAATCTTGAAATTCATAATGAAGTTCCAAGACCTCCAGTATCAATTAACATCATTGTGATGTGTTAAGAAACCAAATCTCATGCAAAGAAACAATTGTATAATGAGAGATATTAGTGTGGCACGGCACCCATTGAAGAAAAGGAGTAGACAGAGATGATTGAAGGAAATCATTAAAAGTAAATAATATTCCTGAGAATTTGGTCTTTCAGCAAAATTAACAGCATTATCTCCTAGTGGGATAAGATTTTAGGGGACATTTGGTAGATCAAAAGATTTTATTTTCCCAAAAATCTTGAAGTGGGAAACTATGATTCTCATGTTTGACATACAATAAATAAATAAAAAGATTAACAAGAAATTATGATTCCCAGGAATCAATTCTAGTTCACTTTTCGGCAAAAACATTCCCAAGAAGAAAGGTAGGAATTCAACATTCTTGAGTAAAAAAGAAGTTTTAGTTATGTATTTTACATAAATATTTTGAGGCATGGATACAGGATCCTTTAGATGTAAGACCTATAGCTCATGCAATTTGGCAGTGGTGGTATACAATCTGTTTTTATTATTACTCCTTTCTATTATATCTTTTATAGCGGGTTGGTTACACTTGCAATGAAGATGGAAACCAATACTAAGAATAAACTTGATGAAGAATCATGATTCTCAAGGAAAAACATCAACAATTTATTTAAGCGACCATGAAAAGAAGATACATACATGTCCCATGAACTTGCGGAGGTTGCTGGGATTGTTGGCGAAAGTGTACATGAGAATGATGGGAACGGTGACATAGACGCCGAACTTGGCAATTTCTAGAATCCCTTTGGAAGTGCCCAGAGACGACATCTTATCTTTCCTATTACCAACACACACATATGATTATGAATCAGAGATATTTGTTTCACTCATACCTAACACCTTGGGCCTCCTTTCTGTTCTTATCCCAATCTACTTTCTTATATCCAAATTGCTTCTTGCACCTCCTTCTTCAACTTATAATATCCTCACCAACCAGTTCATTCAGCCCGGGGATTATATCTCTAACTACAAGCTTATTTATCGACCAATGTTAATAAATATCTTTTTAATCTCGAAATCTTACTTTTAGTCCTTAAAATTTTATATCATCCCATTTAATCCACACACATTGTGATATAGCATTGATACTAATTCACTGATGTATATGTTAAACAAAATTCTCTTTTCTTTTAAGCAAACATTTTTTTATGTACTTTAAAAAAACTTGTTTTTAGTCTCTTCTGAATAGTGTTGTGTTGTGATTCTATATATCAGCAAAAATAAAATTAAATGGTTCCAACAAAGTTAAGGATTAACTTTATAGTTATATTGGTGGAGATATTTGATCAAGAGTTTATGAGAATCATAATCTATTTTCATAAATTTATATTAGTTCTTTTATGTAAAATTATTCTTCAAATAATGACCTAGGAATATGATATTTCCATATTTGGCACAGGCATTTAAGAATTATTCTTCAGCTTTTTATTCTTAGGAAAGTGATACTCCTGTGTTCTTCCACAATTTTTACCTTATAATGGGGTGGATTTACCTCCTCTAACGTGGGTTAGAATAAAGTAAATAATTTCAGATGTTGATGAGATGAATTTCCTTATAATAGACTAATAGTACGTTCCGCTTGTGTTTTTAGGTGGTAATGGAACTTAAACGGTAGTTGTGAATTTCTCATAATAGAAGTTCAGTGAATAACAATCAAATAAGCACGTTGATATTATATCTAGATATGTAATTTTAAGTGTTTGATAAATATGCGTCATTCATTTTTCGTTTCATCAGTAAATCAATGAGTTGGGCTCATATTATTTACAGGGCCCCATATGCTTAGACCGAAATTATAAGCGAGTTACTAGTTCAATGATCATTGCAATAACTAAGGAATTCTCAGAAGACTAGCAAATGCCATGAGGTTTGTTCATAGCTGATGTGCAATAGAACTAAATTGTAATTTATCTCTTCTATGAAACTAGTTTATTCCTAATACATTTTTCTGGTATTCATAAGACATGGACCTTAGATGGCTCGCTTCCTTTTAATCAACATCATTGTTAAACATTACGTAAGTATTGTTTTCATCAATAAACTAAATGTTATCATTGTTAAACATAAGTCACCTCTTCCTTGCAAAGGAAAGTTTACTTAGATATAGTAAGATTGGAGAAAATTAAAATCATTTTCCAATTAATCTTAGTTGTCCTTCATCCTCACCGGATAAAGCGTTTTTTCCTTATTGTACCAAACCAATACAAACAAAACAACAAAACAGATTTTTGGCAGATAAGACATCTCATAAAAGAGATAGATAAGATATTCACAGAGAAAGAGTTCCACGAGAAGATAACACAAACTTGAGGTTAACCAATTTAGTGAGATTACACAAATATAAGCACCTAATAATAAAGGAGAAAAAATAAATTTCTTAAAAGAATCTTATAATTAGGTATGGAGAGACTATATGATAAAGACTAAAAGGAAATAAAACTAAAATAAAATAATGTTCTTTAATTTATTTATTTTTAAAAACTGATCTCTTAATATTTAAAAGTTCTAAAATGAATCTTTATTTAATTAATAACACATGTATCCTTTTAAAACACTTATTATTTTTTATTTTCATCAAGATTTTGAATTATTTAGGGGGTGTTTGGTTTGACTGTTTTCTGTTTTCATTTTCACTGAAAATAGAAAATGGTAATGAAAATGCGTTTGGTTGAATTTTTGAAAACATTTTCAGTGAAAATGAAAACAAAAAACAATCAGAAAATGAAAATAATAAAATCTCGTTTTCTTTCAGTTGAAAATAGGAAGTGTTTTTATTTCCTGAAAATAAAAAACAAGAAGTCAAACCAAACATGTTTTCAAAATTCTAATCTTTTGAAAATGAAAATAATTTTCAGAAAATGAAAATGCTAATCAAACACCCCCTTGATGATTCAAAACATGAAACTTAACCTATTCAATTCACCAACATTAAAAATATGAAAATCAACTAATGTATGAAACAAAAAGGACCCTAAACATGATGAAAATTGTGTGAAAAGTGAGTCTCACAAGAAGGGATATTCTTTTTTTCAGTTTTTTTAGTTTTTTAGTTATTTATGGGATTCACTTTTCATGCAATTTTCACTTTTTTTTTTACATTCATGTTTGGTCCCATCATTAGTTGTCATAGTTTTTATGTAGATGAATCTAATAAGACAAATTTCAAGTATTGAATCAATAAAAAAAAAGTTCAAAATCATGATTAAAAATAAAAAATGATAAACATGTAATTAATAAAATAAGTAAGGGAACAATTTTAGAACATTTAAAAATTAAGGGACCAAGTTAGAACCAAAAAATAAGTTAAGGGACCATGAAGTGACAAAAATACTATAAGAATGAAGGTTGAATTGTGTTTTTCACAAACTTTGATTCCTTTTTTTTTTTAAATAAAGAGTCTTCTTATTTAAGTTCAGAAAGTGATATTTCAGAATGAAAAATCGTTCTAATCTCAAAACTAAAATGCAAACCGTTATGGAAAAAGATTTTAGTAGTTCAAATCTCTATTTTGAATGATGTGTTTAGTTGGAAATCTTTGATGAAAAGATATAGGTCTAAGTTCCTTTATAAAAGAGTTAGCTTGACTTTAAGACTTGTAAAAATCAATTAACAAATCATAGTTCAAAATCAGTGCAAAGAGAAAGGAAGAAGATAATGATTTTTATATTGATTTACTCCAACCTTGGATTATGTCCAATCCTCACCTTTCAAGATGAGATTCCACTAACACAACCAGTCACTATTGGACCAACAAATCACTGGATTTCAACAATCTGCAAGCAACCATACTAGACTTCACATCGAGTCACAACTAGACTAGCTACACCACTTACAACCTTTGACGGTCACTTGCTAGACTTTCAACAACAAATGGTTTTTGTGTCTTGACTGTACAGATAAAGATTTCTTCTCACAAGAGGGTTTCCACTCAGAGAATTACAATATCACTATCTTATATCTATATCAATTTACAGGCTTTTACAGAAGTAGGTCACTCTCTATTGAGAGGGTTAAAATAACAATGGTAGATTTCTCACACATAGATCTTGGCTCGAGTTTCTCTAACTTGGAAGACTTCAACTTGACTTCATGATGCTACTTGATGACCTCTTAAAGCTCTAAAGAAGACCATTGAAGTGGAGCCCACTTAATCAACAAACTTCTAGAGGAAGCAGACAAAGATGATAATTGTTATGTTATTATAGGTAGCAAGGTCATTTTGAGGAACCTTTCTAATGAGCATTTTGAAGTTATATCATAATCGAAATTCTTATGTTAGTTAAGAAAGAATTCATAATCGAAGTAAATCCTTTTGATGAAGTTCAACTTAGTAGTTATTTTGACCTTTTAGTTGTTTTTTTTTTCTTCCTAAAATAATAAATGTTTTAAAAGATCAAAGTCTAATTAATGTGATTTTTACAATTATTTTTCCAATTATACCCTTATTTACAATTATTATATAATGCATTAAATATTTTTTATCATCCAAGATAGACATCAATAACTAACCACTCATTAATAAGAATATTCAGTTAACATTGTTTTTAAACTCTCCATTATCAAAATATTCATTATTAATGATGATTCTAACATGATTAAATATAGATATTTTAGTCTAAAATTTTATTGATTAATATTTCTTAATGAGTGTGCATTAACTTTAAACATCTATAATTTTGAAATGGAAAGAGTGTTAAATAAATATTTTTAATTTAAATATAATAATATTTTATTTATATTAAATATGTTTTAATTTATATGCATTTAATGTTAAGAAATGAGATTGAGAAAATAGTGATACTCCTCAAATACATATAGACTTGGCCACTAGGAAGGGTGAAGTCCAACTACTAGAAGCCAACAGCCAATGGCAGAATGAGAATTTCAGAAAAATGAACAAATTTTGAAATGCTATAAAACTAGCATTCCACAATCTTACAAATACACACTCTGTGTTTGTTGATTGGCATTGTTGTAATTCATTTTTATTTTCCACGACAATGAAAGTATTGTCGTCGCGACTGCGGCTGTCGCCACCATCACCACATCACCGTGCCGGAGATCCTTAGACGTATCGGCTACACCGACTCAAAAGCTTACACCTAGTCCTGCGATGTCATCTTCTACAACCTTTATGTCAGCCACCTCCCCACCATCCCCTCCATGTGCCGCCGAATCTCCCGCCATGACTACCAATTCTCACCGTGGATCTCAAAATCCACATGGTTCCTTTTGATTCCGTAACATAATTTTATGTCATCTTTTAGTTAATTAATGTGCTTGGATTATATTCATGATAGAAAATAACTAATTAAATTTTTATGATGAAAGCAAAATAACAAATAATCACCTCTACTTTTGTGGGATAAAATTATTTTTGTGTTATCCCACAAATTGTGGGACGTTGAATGTTTATACTCGAGTGTGTGTGAGTGAGACGGAAGAAGTCAATTTTTAACTCGTTAAGAATGAATAAGATGTTTCATAAAGAAAGAAAAAAAACAAGTTAAAATGTCAAATGACTAAGAATAGGGGACCAAAATCAATAGAAAAAATGTGAATGCATAAAGATTATAAATCAATACCAAAAGAAAAAAGAAATTAGGGACCAAAATCTAATAAGAAAAACATGGATTAAAATGTTATCTAAAACCTATATCTCCTAACGGAAAATAATGGTACAAACAGTTTGGAATACAGACGACTATTTATTTTTCTATCCTGTGCTAAAACGAACAAATTCTTTTTTTTTTTAACGAGCGTCACAAGTCTCCGTATTCAAATTTCTCATAGTATGTTCACAATATGTGGAGACCATGGTTTTTCCTACTTGTAACAAAAGGTCTGTGTCCCTTTTTAACCGGTTATGGGCAAGTAGGGATCCGATCTAAAGGCATTGATTTGTAACCATGAGCTTCAATCCTCTGATAGGTAGCCTTTTTCCAATTCCATGTATTATTTGGCACATCATTAGATCACTTCAACAATGATAATACCTGGTAATTTAATGTTGTAGCAACAAGAAATCAGATAATAATGTAAAAGATGTTTATGAATTAAAATTAAGCTCATTATTATAAACCAAACTAAACAGATCTTTGACGCCGTGAATTTTGTGATGCTACCTTGGAAGTTGAAAGCATCCATCTCTAACTAATCCAGATCGAGAGGATCAAAATTAGTTCTTGACAGCGTCTCTGATGTGGGGGTACCGATGAGCCCATCGAGAGAAGCCTGCATAAAGAGAGTTAGAAAATGCAACTACCTCAAAAAGCCTTTAGTGCTCTAATAACTAGCATACAGTAAATATAATCACCAGAAGAGACAATCTCAGAAAGATCCATATACGCTTTAGTATCCTGCAACAGATTATAACAAACAACCAGGTGTTAATTATCACCAAAATAAAAATATCTAGTCCACTGCTAAGTGTTAACATCAAATGTGTGGCTTCAGTAGACTTCAAGAAGTAATTAAAAACCAGAATTGGATGGATGGAAGGAGGCAAGCAATAAGCTTTCTAGAAGACCAAAGTCGGTTTGGTCATGAAAAGTAAATAGATGTCTGCAGGTAGTTCAATAAGGTGGATAAGTATAATGTATGTGCCTATGCGTAGTTCAAATTAACTTTTTTTATACGTTTTTCGCAAATAATAAAGTTTTAGTAGATGAGATTCTAGAACTAGATATCAAGTTCAACAAAACAGAGGAACAACAGTTCAATTAAAATTAACTGTCAGAAGAAATCCGAGGCCAATAATAATCAATTTGATATCTTGAGTCAGAGTTAGAACAGGATATGGATATTATTGGTGTCTTGATTAGTGACTCCAAATAATAGATGGGTAAAAACTTCAGAATTATGCACAAATTATATAAAATTTTTCTTCATTTTGATGCACAAAGTAATGATGTGGCTGTATTTAAATTTGACAGGAAAAAAACAGTTTAGTAATGACACTTGACCTCATGCAGACAGGATGGCAACTTTTACAATTCTTATGAAAAACTGAAAACATTAGGTCACATTAAATGCATTTGATGTGATGAAACAATAAGGAGATAAAGATAAACCAAAGAATTTCAATAGTCAAAGGATCATATCACCAAAGATTGCTACACAACAGTTGTGCTATTTGGAGTGAAAAGTCGCACAACATAAGGATAAATATGGCAGAAATGATGATGTTGGGGAACGGGAGATAACAAATCAATTATTTTAAGAAATATTACTTTTATAAACAGGAGAAGGGATACCAGTGAAGCTAAAACTAATTATTTATGGCTGATTCCTACAAATATTGTGCAACTGCATGGGTATCTTTGGAATCAACAAAACAACTATAACCAAATTTATTTCACAAATTGCTTTACAAATTAGTAATGAAAGGGAATTTACAATTCACCTGTTCTGATGATGCCAGACATCTTGCAATGAGAAGATAAAGACTGCTAAGAGTTCTATAGTCGAAATCTGGACAGTTTAAAAGAGCCTCTTCTGATGTATAATCAAATATCAGTGTACAAATGCTTGAAGCCATCATCATACTTGACATTTCATCAGTGTTTTCTACAAGCAATGTTTCAATAACTAAGTTAAGATACATGTTTTAATCCATACAGTCAATTCAATATAAAAAGTAATAAGCAAAATACACATTATGAATTAATGTTAAAATCAACAGTAGATGAAAACATGCAAATACATGCTAATACAGTTGCACAAGAGCAGGTGTCATTTTTTAAACATGCATATGCAAACAAGTAGATGAAAAAGAAAAGAATATGATCACATAATGGAGCACAATAAAAACACTCATTTTAATGGCTGCTAACAAGTATGGTACCTGACCAATGAGCCAACGCTTTAAGAAGATCAACAATAGCTGATACATCCAACATTATCTGAACTTTGTCTTTCTAGAGTAAAAAAGGTGCAACTTATGTCAAGATTTTGCACAACCAAAACCAATATAGAATAATAAGGCTGATTTATGATAAGAAACTCACCTTTAATAAAAGATTCATTATTGTATCACATGCCATAAAGATGCAACCATTATCCTCAACCAGAAAAGCATGTGACCCAACTAATTTACTGAAGCAATCTAAAACCTACAAATATATCCAATATATTTAGCCAAACAAAAAAACTGGTTTGTTAATAATGTTATTGAATGACGTAATTGCAACAAATGTAAAAGAATGCTAGAATATTAAATTAAACTATACACCAATCATTAGAATCTTGTTGATTTACACCTACGGATCCACCTTTAAAAGAAATTAGCAGAAAAAAGGGAGGAGAAATAAAGAATGTAAAATAAAAAATATAAGAATTGGAACATGAAATAACTTACGGCCTCAAGTCCTTTACATGAAGCCAAAGCTTTGCATCCTTCAATCTCCATAGTAATTTGAGACAACATAGGTAGCAGAAAGCAAACAGCGTAGAAGGGCCTGTAACATAGAAGTAAATTAAGCAAAAGCTACTCATACTCCAAAATACCACCCCCCACCACACACACAAAAAAAAGAATGTTTGAGCAATAATCCTCTACCTTTGTTCATCTTCACCTTCGAGAGAAAGCATATACCCTAAAAGATCTTGAACCTTCTCCTTGCATGCTACAGGTGCTTCTGCAAGATAGCTGAAACAAACATGTTGAAAAAAGTTCATAATCTTTCCTCTCTAAGTTTAAACTTAAATATTTGAAAAGTATTTATTTATAAACAAATAAAGGGTAAAAACTCAACTAAGTTTCAAACCTCCTACCATGTTTTTATGCATCAAATATGCAAGAATTCTATCACAAAACAATATAAGTTCAAAGAAAATCTTTTCATGACTTGTGACCCTCCAATCTTTGATGTGCTATCAAGGTGTACACTTCAAGCAAAAGTTCTATTCAGTGAAGGGTGTATTAACTATAAAACCACTGTTAGACCTGCGCCTGCTTCTAGAAAGTTGGTCCTTGAACAAAAGTACCTCCTTTTGGAAGATGGGGATGGAAATTAAAAAAACATCCAACTAAATTAGCTTAAGACGCTCTATGCAATTTCCAATTATCTTTAAAAAAATAAATCAAATAGGCATGTCTCTTCCTGATAGAACATTTTGTTGGTATAACAAAAGTTTAGTCAAAGCATGAATAATATACATGTTAAAATGGTCTATCATTGTTAAAACTTCCATACAACAAATGCCACATCAATATATGAAAGATGAAAAATGTGTTCCACTGTTCCACATATGAATAGAAATAAACCATTCAATGGATCATAGAAATGTTGACACATCACCTTGCACTAATCCATCAAGTGCAATGCAAATAATGCAAAGGGAGCAACAGCAAAGCATCATACCTCCCAATAATTCGCACTGAAGCAAGTAAATCATCTCCTTTCTTTTGCCCATGTTCCTGTACAATTTCACCATTATACTTTGCTACTATATGTTTATAAACAGGGTAAAGAGAATAGGAAAAAAATACTGTAATGGAATGAATTGTATACCACAGTCCCCTTGTATATACTACTAGGATAAGAGTGCAGTATAATGCAGTTACATATGAGCCAGGCCATACATTCCCAGTAACCTAATCCTAACTCTTGATACCAACAATGATTCTTACCAATATTAAACGTTAAAAACTTAAAATTAGATTAAACAATTAATAATCAGAATTACCTTTGCATCTTCTAAATACTCTAGTACAACAGCAATTGTCTCATTCAGTTGGTGAATCAGCTTTGTCAATGTGCCTTCATCAAGGAGGTTTCCTATAAAAGAGTATGATGTAGAAGCATTATACCCAATTCATAAGAACTTACCCACAAAGACAAGTTTCCAACAGGAGAAATGCTTCTACATTGGTTGAAATTTATTGGAAATCAAAAAATTCAGTGGGTCCCACATCTTATTTAATGACTCGCCTTATTTTGTAGCTTTCAATACATTTTATTGTTTTAGCCAATAAGAGAGTGTGTATGGAGGAGTGTGGTAAAGAGTGTGTTGCTAGCACTCCTCTTCCAACAGTATCATCAACAGTTTCAAAATGTGAGATGAGTATCACATTCTCAAGCAATCAAAAGGACAATGATTGTTTGATATAAGATAAAGGAGTATAGACAACTAAACCAGCATAATTAAAAATTGCACTATTGTGGAAATCCCATACTATCATTTGAAAAGTACTTCAAATCCATGTATTCATATTCTCACCCACATATGTTCCAAAACAGCTACTGAAAAACACTAGTCAACCAAAAACCAATGATATTAATCACCACATAACAGATAAAAGAATTGAGAATAACCCCTCCTGCCCAAATTTATCTTTTTTTAAAAGAAAAAAATTCAAATGGTTGTTTGTAGCCAAAAAATGTGAAACGGCATTACATAACATGTTAAAATATCTAGAAAATATTTCATAATATCATATCACATCAATGTAGTCACTTTATCTCTTTTTCCATTTGTCTAAGTCCCTATAGTTTCAACAGTATGATCATAATTCAAGGCCAAGTGGACTGAATTAGAGCAGAAGAATCATTTTCAATGTTACTACATTTTTCATAAAAATGGAAAAACAGAATTTAAAGGTCATGTGAGTTGAGTGTATTTGAATATACCATCATTTCCTTCAACATTTGATATTAATTTTATTATCCTCTCAACCAAGGAGTAAGCATCAGCCACATTATGTCGCTTCAAAAAAATTGCTTCAGCAGTGGCAGAAGTATCCAGAGGTGCTTCATATTTTAAGTAAGCCAACTCATTCAGAAGAACAGCAATTTCAACCCTTGACTGCTCCAAGACAAGCAACAGGCACCTAAATGGAAAGAGGTGAGAAAATAAAGCAATAAGCACACATATAGATTACTTAAAAGTTAACATTAATAAGCACAGCTTACATGTCAGCTGGAGCTGGATCTAGTGCATCATTTGTGCTTACTTGGCCAATCAACCAATCTTCTCCATACATGGAAACCATAGACTCAGCTAAAATGAGAGCCTGCAACCTTTCAGCAGGTGCTGCACATGAATAACAAATTAAGAGATTCATATAGCTTGGTGTTTTATTGTTTTAACTCAAACCCATAATGCATTAGTGTAAGATAAGGACATTTGTTATTTCTACAAAATTTCAGATTATCTATGTGAAAGTGCAAAGAGGAAGTGTCTTTAATCCATAATCTTTCCCTCAAACAAACCACCTTATTTAAACTAACGTTTCAGACATGAGAACAGGAGTTAGTCCATAAATTGTGCAGTTTCATTGTCAGAGAAGAATAGTAGTAATTGTCATAGATATCAAAACAATACTCACTTTGTATGACTTATTTCATATAGCTACTTAATCCCATACCATCCCTACCAGCTATGATGTTGTTGCTAATGTTAAACCAAATATATAGCAAGTTTTTAATACACGCCTTTAGGTTCACCATATCTTTTCACCTTAGTCTATCTCAACACCACCTCATCTAAATTCTCAATTTTTCCTCAATTACTGTGATTGCTTATGTAAAACTAGAATTATATCTTAATAGTATTAACCACCTTTCTTTAAACACCAGTTTATCCTTTTCCTTTTCCCCCTTATATCCACAAATTTTCTTTCATCCCTCTTATAGTTTAATAATAATCCCAACCTTCTTTTTTATATGGTGAGTAAACCCATATTAAACCACCACCAGTCTTGCTTACATAACAAAGCCCGCTGACTTGAACCATTCAGTATGTACTATGCAAGATCAAAGGACCAAAATTACAGCTTTCAAGGAACCTAATGAAGGAACAAAGTGACAGAAACTGGATCAGATTGTAGACAGAAATGATCCTTAAAGAATATTGAGAGAAAAAAAAGTGTCACACTTCTAGGTATTCGAGAGACCAGGTTCTCTCCCAAAGACTTCCCAAATCGAAAGACAACCCCTCTCCCTCTCAACCCCTTCTTATTTATAGACAACTCACAGCTAACTAATTAACTAACTAATGGGTAACTAATCTATCCTAACTAACTGCTACCTAATACAGAGAAAGAGAAACTGAAATAAAAGGTAAAATAGCATTGCTCACATAATTAAGCAAATTCTCTCAACATACCAACACGATTCTGCAAAATAGCCATTATACCAATGCGGATATTGGGTGACCAGCTATCTTGAGGAAGTAATCGGAAGGCATCACGAAGTTGTGACTGAAAATGCGGAGAACTTGTAGTCAATTGCAAGGTAATGAATCAATGTGTACAAAAATAAAATAACAAGACTTGCACACAACACCCACTTAAATTGAATAAAACCCTAAATCACAATTTTTTCCCCTATTCATCTCTCTCTCTCTCTCTCTCTTCGTAGAACATTTTGTCTCCCTTCACCACGGGGATTCTCAGCCAAAACACAAGCTAAAACTTGGATAAAACACAAGCTGTAAATATAAGGCATCTAAATGCCCAGAAACTTATTAAGGCATTGGAACTCCAGAAATATGCAGGAGATTCTAGATTTTCTCCCAATTGAATTACCTATAGTGTACTCTATTAGTCCAACTTAACAAAAGGATTAAAGTTGGTAACAGAAAATTCTTTAGGGATAAAAAAATGAATGTTTTTTAATAGGGACCAAAAGCAACTAAAATTAGGGACAAAAAACATATCTTAGAGCCAATATTTTAACAAGTAAATGCACTAGATTTACACTGTAGAGAGATGAGTCAAATATGGGGAACAACATCCAATTTCTTATCCAGGAGTAAATTGGATAAATATCAGTAAAGAGACAACAACCCCATATATACCAAATTCCAGTGCCATATATCAATTTAAAAGAGCTTTCATCATCAAGTATATTAGAATATCACTACACCATAAAAAGCATGACTGAAGGAAACAGAGTAAGACAAGATGACATACTGAATCTTTTGAGGAAAGAATGGCATTTAGTAGGTGGAGAGCTTCAAATTTCAAGGAATTGTGCAAGACAGCAAACTGCCTTGCTAGTGCTGCCACCTGTAGAGAGACATGTCAAAAAGTATTGCTTCACCAAGATGCAAGATTAGCAAATCAAAATGAGAACAAATTAACTACAAAATAGAAATATTAATAAAGTCACTTACAATAACTGAGATTTCAGATAAGTCATTATTCTGAATTATGTCCGAGGACGTCCTACCCAGAATCAATTGCAAAAGTTTAAAAGATAATTCCATCAGATGTGAACCTGCATAGTGCTTGACTATTGTGAATTATGATGCATAAACAACAATTAGGAGCAGAAGTTCATAATACACATGTTAGTAGATGTGTATACATATGGCACTAGAAAGGTAGTTACTATAAAGAAGAATGGCAATATTAATCCTACTGAATTGTATACAATGAAATCTCTAGATAGACAAATTCTTGGAGACACCAAATAAAATCCCCAGGTGCGGAAAAAAATTGATTAACTATACATAGATATAATGGTAAACTTTGAGATGACCGGTAAATGAAAAAGTAAGGTTGACTTTGGGGTGTAAGGAAGAGAGATGCTCAAATTTCCTGCAGTGTCTTGTATTTCCTTATTTTGTGAATTTGTACACAGCTTCTGGAACAATATCTTGTTGATATCAGTTCCAGAGCTCAAACACACGGATAGTTATGCACACAATATACAGCCTCAGCTTAAGTTACCTTACAATTCCTAGCTTTTGCATACATTGTATTAGATTATTACCCCCAATATAAAATACAAAATAAAAAAATTAATTAACTGACCAACAGTTTCGCTCCAGTATGGAGCACGCAAGCAAGCATTACATGCAGAAGCAGACAAAGAGATCTTACTTACCATCTTGCAGAGAACGCATTTGAGAAGCTAGCATCTTGATGCCTCCGGATTCGAAAAATCTCGCGAATCCACTTTCAGAAGCAGCAGACACCAAGTATAGAAACTCATAGCATTCTTCGAGAACAGATAAGACAGACCTAAACAAGAGAAATTACTATAATTAAAAAAAGGCAGTTGCTCAAAACAAAACAAAGGCTGATAGCATATGAAACAAAGTTGAGTTCAGAACATTACCTGGTGGATATTACTTCCAAGACAAGGGGGATATGGAAAAGCATGTCCTCCGAGGAAGCAATATCGGGAACACGACAAAATGCGGCAAGAAGCGTGATGGATAAGCTTAAGTAGGCGTTGCGGTTATCGTTGAGGCCTCCTCCTCCACTTGCCATAGCGGTTCTGAGGAGGCGATAGAGAAAGTGAGGTCCAAGCGCATCGTAGACCCTACGGACTGAGGACTGATCCTCAGCTTTGCAGAACTTGGTTACCAGAAGAAGCCCAGCCAGACGCTGTTCGTCTCGCTCTCCTTTCACAAGTTTCAACCACTCCTCCTCCATATTCGCTCCTTCAGCCTTCAGGGGGGAAATAACATTTTTTATTTCACTTAAATACCCTAATTACTATAATCAAATTCACTTCTATTATCTTTTCTTAATTAATATTTGAAAAAAATAATTATGTATGAGTGTGTAAATAAATAATTAATATATCTAAAAATTAGATAAATATTTTATGTAAATAGATAAATAAATTTCTCTTATAATTAGAAACCAAAAAATATAAATTTAGTCCTTAATCTAAATAATAATAATAAATTAGTCATTTCCTTAAATTGATGAAGTTATTTTTTTCAAGAAACCAAGTTGTTTCTGAGTTATATTTTTCAAGGAATCATATGATATGAGGTATAAATGTTAGAAACGAATTTCTCATTAAATTATTGCAGGAATTTGACATTATTACGTTAAAAAGACTAGATTTCAATCCCACGGGGAGTCCATTCACTAAGATGGCCAAGGTCATAGTGGCTGCTGCAAGGAAATGGAAATTGCATATTCCTAGTTACACTAAAGAACTTTACGAGCTTGATTTGGAATTAATTCCACTCCAACCTTGAGGTCTAAATTCTATATACCTTAATTTATCATCAACTTGATGTGTCAATTATATTATTTTTACAAAAAATTATTCAACAAAACTCTTTATCTCTATGTCTCTCTATCATATCACTCGTTACATCTCTTTTTTTTTTCCTTTTTTTTTTATCTCTTTCTCTGTCATTATTGTAAAATTTATAGTACAAATAATATTATTCATACATTATAGCCTGGAGTAGTCAAGTTGTAAGCTGATCTCTTGCCTAAAATATTACAAAAAGATATTGATATCCATAAATCATACAAGTAGTGCATATATATCCCATATTTAGGAAAGTATAGCTTATGTTTAGGTGTAAATGGCTTAATTGTCCTTAATTATGCTATTTACCCTTAAACATATATTATGCTTACCTAAATACACAATATACTCAATGTATATATGCAAATGTCACAATATCTGCACGATATTGTAAGCAAGATATCAGTCTAAAATTACGATTTTTAAAAAACTTTTGGTGTAGACAAAATAAATACGGTTAATTACCTCAAAAAAGATTAAAGTTTACATTAAAGATATTTTTGTCAACAAAAAAAAGGTGAGGGTGCCAACTGCCAAGATCAAACAGAGTATCAATATCATGGGCCTTATGGACATAAGCTAAGGAGCTGCTCTATAAAAAAAAATTAAAAATATATATATTAAAGTCTTATTTAATATCACAATTTCATAATGTAATTTATTATTTCTTAAAATTGTACAACATACTATTTATTAACAATATTATACTTCTATTATTTTTACAGGATATTTGTATTTATTAAAAACATTATACTTCTATTTTAAATGTCTCATTTTACAGGATGATCCATTCTAATTTTACTGTCTAAAATATTTTTTTTTCTTTATTACCAGAAATATTTTTATGTTTAATTTTAATATATGTCATTGGTATGGTATATTATTAGTTAATCGATAATGTAACGCTCTATTAGATTATCATGTCAAACTAGTTGATCAAGGATTAAAAACATAATTTTTCTTACATGCAATAATCTTGTTAGACTCTTTGATGACATAATAAGTCATTGGACATCCAATGTAACAATCATATTATCAGATAACGCTGTTACTTAATAATAAAGACTAAAATTATAAATAAAAAAAATAAAGAACCAAAAACATCAAAAAAATTATTTAGGTACTAAAAATAATTTTTTTTTTAAAAAAAGAACCAAAAGCTGAATTAACTCTAAAAAAAACAAGAGACAAAATAAATAAAAAGTAGTTACTAACCAAAACATAAGGGAAATAACATGACACCAAGAAAGATTTACCGTCTACTAAGACTACCAGAAATATTTACTCATGGGTGAAATATAATAATGAGTTAAATAGATTTTTATATCGAAGTGTTGAATCTTTTAACAATCTTAAATACACTTTAATTTTTGATGAAAGACTTTCATGCTCTCAATATGATTTTGACTTTTATGTTTCTGATACTTGTAATAACCTTTCTTCTTTTTTATTTTAATCCTAATAATTTTTTTTGTCAAATTTGGTTTTTCTAAAATTTTGTTTTATAGTTTTAGTCTGTGTTGGTATTTATTAATGATATTAAAATTATATATTAGAGAAAAATTTAAATAATAAGACTAAAATAAATATTTTTCAATATAAATAAAAACAACATAATATTTTTTCTTAGATAAAAAACTATAAATCCAAGTTAAAATGTATTAGGTCAAATATTAGTTTCATTGGGTAAATATGATTGTCTTTATTCCAATAAAATTTTATATAAGAAATTGAATAAGAATTTTTTGGCTAAATAAATTATTTAGTCACATTCGCATGTGAAATAAATAAAAACTTATATTATTTTACCAACTATACAATTTATAACAAATTTATAGTTTTATAAATATTATAACAAAGAAAAAAATCTTATAAAAACTAAAGTAGAGAAATCTTTATAGGGTTAGAAATATATTTAAGTTTTTTTTAAACTCTATGATTTCAATTAATATTCAAAATCCTTAATATTTTTTTTAAAGAAAATCCTTCAAATTTAATATCGTAGCGACGAAAGTATTTTCAACAATAGGAAGTATAAAAATATAAAATTATTGAAAAGTTACACAATTGAAGACAAAAGGTCCAAAATCTTTTATTAAAATATATAATAAATAATATTGCACTTTACTTTTTTAGGCAGGTGGTACACCTTTAAAATTTAAATATAATTACATTAAAAAGTGAACAGATTCCTACTCCCACCAACCCATGGTCAACAACTCCACTACATGCTGATGCAGATGGAGAACTCTTCCTACTTTGGAAATTTTCGAGGAAATGGGAATACGAGAATATTCGTCAGGGGGGCCCATTGTTGCTTTTGTAACAAATATCAATTTGTCGTTTTGGGTTTTAGAATGTTATAATTATATTCCATCAACAATCACTTGTACTAATCTCTCCATGCCGGATGTTAATATATAACAATTCTTCTAAAAAGAGACTACCCAATCTATACGGTCTTATCCACGTTAACTTATAGTTGGTATTAAAAATAAAAGGTTATATAAAGACAATTTAATATTTATCTTTAATTAATTAAAAAATCAATAATATATATTCGATTTTCCATAATATCAGTTATTAATATTGATATTAACAAAATATTTTTATATTATAAATTAGAAAACACAACTTGAATATGCATGCATACACTATTCTAACAATTAATTAAAAATTTCTCTCAATTATTTTAAACTACATTATTATTATCTTTTTATATTCTTAACCGTTTATCTTTTTAATCCATTCTCTTTTAATTTTATTTCTAAATTAAATATAAATAATATTTTGTTAATTGTTTGAAATATTATCTTATAACATAAATTCATAATTTAAATTATTCATTGTAAATATACAATATAATTTATATTTTGAAAGATATTTATTTGTTATGTTTTATTTCCAATATAGTTTATTTGTTGTTTTTATTTGTTACAAATTTAATTATATAAATATAATTATGCATAAAATATGTTTGGTGTCCTTGTAAAATTTAAAAAATATTGATTTAATCATCATAAAAATTTTCATATTAATTTGATCTTATAAAAATAAAATATATTTTTATTGATCCTCAAATATAAGACTTTATTAAATAATTATTTAATGTAATTAACAAACTTAATTATTTTTCTTTTTCTATCTTTTCAAGCACAAAAGACACAAACCTCATATGTTTCTTCATCTTTCCTCATACTCTTTTCATAAACTTACAATAACAATGTTTTGTAAGCAATTAACTCCATATTACACATGCTAAATGAGCCAAGACATTGTCCAATTTTATACTCTCTTTTTTATAAGATTGTATGTATTTTTATGAAAGATAAAACTAATATATAAATGGTAAAATTTTCTTTCTAAATTTTTTATGCAACTCTATATTTTAAACTTAATATATGTGCAAGCTATACTTATACTTCCTGTTTTTTTTAATATAAAAAATACACACATAACCACTCTTTATTTATATTCTACACTAAATCCCTCAATGTTTGAAAACATTCTCTTATATATTAGATTATTTCTCCAATCTTTAAAAATATAACTCTAGAACCCCTTTATATATTAGTACACAATACTCTCTATAAGAAAGATTATCATAAACATTAAAAAAAAAAGATATTATGTGTAATTAAAAAATATTAAACATAATTTGTTCTATAAAATTTAAACTAGATAAATTTCGTACCTATTGTTGTATGCATGCACTATCGAGACTCAGTAGCAGTATTAATTTGTCATTTGTGGGGCGACTTAGAAGTTAGAACGACGTAGGTCAAGTCGTTGTTAAAAAAGTCATCATCACTATTTCTCTTAAAATGAATCCTAAATTATCTACTCACACCAACCAAGAATTTGTCATATTTTATACTTTTACTATATTTATCAGGAGACTGACTCTACCAATAAAGAGTCAACACATTGTAAAAAGTCATGAGGTGAATCTTTGATAATTTTATTATTATTTTACCGAGTCAATTTTTTTGTTATTTTATATTCTCTCTATTTTTATTGGTTCTCCTTAATATTTGAAAATATTACTCTAAAGTCTCTTTATATATTACTCCCTATTAAAAAGATATTATAAACATTAAATAAAAAAGATATTATGTGTAATTAAAAAAATCTTAAAAAATATTAAACATAATTTGCTCTAAAATTTAAACTACATAAATTTGGTATTATTGATGTATGCATGCACAGTCGATTATTATATATTAGATTATTTTTTTAATGTTTAAAAATATTACACTAAAGTTCCTTTTTATATTAGTACACAATATATATTCCCTATAAGAAATATTATTATAAACATTAAATATATATTACACGTATTTTAATTAATAGATATTAAAAAACGAATTTAGTATTTAGAAATAGTAATTATTAAGATAAAAATATTCGAATATAAAAGAAAATTATATAAAAATTATTATTTTAGAAGAATTAAAAAAACATAAACGACCACACGGAAAATTAATAAAAACCAAAACTAATAATTTTTTAGATTAAAATAAAAATAAACATATATTATGAAAATTAAAAGCTAATTTCGACTTAATCTTTGCAAAAAGACATCCAGCCGCCATAATTTAAAACTTATCAATTAAAGTCATGTTATGTTAGTTTAAAAATACATTTTTATTTATTTTAAATAAATATTGTTTAGCATATTTAGTTGGAATTTATTATTTTTACTTTTAGTTAGTATTAATATAAAATAATACCACCAAGAAATCCAAAGATTAAGGTAAAAATAATTAATTGGTAGAAGGATGGACCAATAATTTAAAACGCCTGTTCCCATGGTGATAGCGTACGTCGCATCACGCTCCATGTTTCCCCAAAGAACATAATTAAAGCAGGCAGCAGTAGAGTGGGAAAACACGATGTGGGTCATGCAATATTTCCATTCCATTATTATATATATACACATACAAGTGCTGTTCGTTTCAGTCGTAGCAGCACCTTAGTACCTTGAATCATTATCATTCGGGTAATGGACACATCACTAGTGTTTACTGTGAGGAGGAGTGAGGCAGAGCTGATAGCTCCGGCGAAGCCCACCCCTCGTGAAGTGAAGCTACTCTCAGACATAGATGACCAAGATGGGTTACGTTTCCAAATTCCGGTGATACAGTTCTATCGCCACGACCCATCAATGGCAGGGAAAGACCCTGTCGATGTGATAAGAAAGGCTGTGGCCAAAACGCTTGTGTTTTACTATCCTTTTGCAGGTAGGCTTAGGGAAGGACTTGGTCGGAAACTGATGGTGGATTGTACTGGGGAAGGTGTTTTGTTCATTGAGGCTGATGCAGATGTCACTCTTAAGCAATTTGGTGATGCTCTTCAACCTCCTTTCCCGTGCTGGGAGGAACTCCTTTATGATGTACCTGGTTCTCAAGGAGTGCTTAACACTCCCCTTCTGCTTATTCAGGTATATAATAATGAGTTAATAGATTACAATTCTGATAATGAAGAGGAGAAGATATAATAATAATCCTATAAAGTAAAAGAATATGGTTTTTGGAAAAGTTTAAGGCTGAGAAAGAAAGTTGAATTGGGCGCAGGTAACGCGGCTCAAGTGCGGGGGTTTCATATTAGCTGTCCGGCTGAACCACACGATGAGCGACGCAGCCGGTCTGGTTCAGTTCATGAGCGCGCTGGGAGAAATAGCTCGTGGGAGGCAGGAGCCGTCGATCCCACCGGTGTGGCGCAGAGAGCTCCTGAACGCGCGGGACCCACCTCGAGTCACATGCACCCACCGCGAATACGAACATGTCCCTGACACCAAAGGCACCATCATCCCCTTAGACCACATGGCCCATCGCTCTTTCTTCTTCGGCCCCAGTGAAGTCGCCGCCATCCGCTCCCTCATCCCCCAAACTGATCAACGCTGCTCCAACTTCGAGGTCCTCACCGCATGCCTCTGGCGCTGCCGCACCATTGCGCTGCAGCCCGACAAAGACGAGGAGGTTCGCATCCTCTGCATAGTCAACGCTCGCTCCAAGTTTGACCCTCCTCTGCCTAGCGGTTACTACGGCAACGCTTTTGCCTTCCCCGTTGCTGTCACCACTGCGGGGAAGCTGTGCGATAACCCTTTGGGATACGCTCTCGAGTTGGTGAGGAAAGCCAAAGCGGATGTGACTGAGGAATACATGCACTCGGTGGCTGATTTAATGGTCACCAAGGGCCGGCCTCACTTCACTGTTGTGAGATCGTATCTCGTGTCGGATGTGACTCGTGCTGGGTTTGGAAACATTGAGTTTGGGTGGGGGAAGGCTGTTTATGGAGGACCCGCCAAGGGAGGGGTTGGAGCCATACCTGGTGTTGCTAGCTTTTACATACCCTTTAAGAATGCTAAAGGAGAGGAAGGGTTGGTTATACCGGTTTGTTTGCCTTCTGAAGCCATGGAGAGGTTTCAGAAGGAGTTGGACTGTGTGCTTAACCACCACATCGTCCAACCTAGTGCCATTGCTCCAAACTCTAGGTTCATTGTTTCTTCCTTGTAGATCCAGTACTTTTCGACTTTACTTCGTGCCAATTAAGGAATCAATAATTGAGCATTTGATGTCATCGAGTACGTATGTATAATCAACAAGCCAGTGGCAGCAAGAGAAGAATCACAATTACTATTACCTACTCCTCCTTGATCAGTCTATAAATGTCGTGAATTGTGAAAATTTTATTGGCTTTAAAAGCTATGTATTCACATTTGACAGCGTTTTGTCAAGATAATAATTATCCAACTAGTATTATTAATTATCCAACAAACCTTGGAACCACATGGAATGCACTTAGACTTTAAATCACGAAGGTAAATTTAATCAATTGGAGTATCCAAATAAATTAACAAAGACCATAATGAATTTAAATGTTTAATTCAACATAATTATACACTATGGAAATATGGGTCTATTCAAAATTTTAGAGAATTTGAAATGTCTAGAATTTGAATTGTTTTGATTTTAATTTCCTTCATTTTTAAATACTTTGTTTGGATAAATCAATTCAAATTTTTTTTAATTTTAAATTCTTTGTTTAAATAGGGTAATTCAATTTTCTCCATATGCAAAATTTCAATTTAATACTAAACTTTATAGAAAACAAACACAATTTAATTTTGAAATATTAATTAAAAAATATTTTTCAATTTTTAATAATTCAAAAATACAAAATATTAATAATTTTAACTACGGTTGTTTTGTCTGACCACAACCAGTGATGTTTTTAAACCGACATCAATCAAGACTATTTTTCGGTCGACATCAAATAGGGTTTTTTTGTTAAAGTATGTCACGAATATTTGTCAGCTGACGTCAATCGGGACTATTTTTCGGTTATCGTTAGTTGAGTCTATTTTTCAGTCAATGTTGGCTAGGTTTTTTTACTAACATCGGCCAGGGTTTGTTTGACCGACACCGACTAGGTTCTTTTCGAACGACATTGACCAAGGCTATTTTTAGCCAACGTTGACCTAAAAAATCCTAGCAGGCGTTGACAAAAAAATCTATCTAATATCGGCTAAAAAATAGTTTGGTCGATGCTGACCAATAGAACCTACCCGATGTCGGTCGAAAAATATCATTAGTCAACGTTGACCAAAAAATTCCTAGTCGAAGTTGGCTAAAAAATAGCCCTGACCAATGTCGGACAAAAAACCCTACCCAACATCGGCTATAAAATAGCCTTGACTGATGTTGGCTAAAAAATAGCTCTCACTGATGTCGGTCGAAAAAATTCTAGTGGATGTCAACTGTAAGAACCTAGTCGATGTCAACTAAAAATAGTCATACCCGATGTTGGTCAAAAATACCTAGCTGGTGTTAGCAGAAAAAGCCCTAGCCAACATCAACCAAAAAACTTAGCTAATGTGGTTAAGAAATAACTCCGATTGATATCAGCCAGAAAAC
The DNA here is from genome assembly GCF_000004515.6 of Glycine max. Classification (NCBI taxonomy): domain Eukaryota; kingdom Viridiplantae; phylum Streptophyta; class Magnoliopsida; order Fabales; family Fabaceae; genus Glycine; species Glycine max. The sequence continues at coordinate 131,805 of NC_016089.4, read as the reverse complement.
CCTAGTTGATGTCAACAAAAAAATTCTAACCGACATTAGATAAGAAAATCTAGTAGACATTAGCCAAAACACCCTAGCTAACATCGACTAAAAAATAACCCTAGCTGATATTGACTAAAAGATAGCTTTGACTGGAAAAACCTTGTTGACGTCGGCTGAAAAACCCTAGCATGTGTCTACTCAAAAGTTAGTCATTACCAATGTCAGTAGAAAAAATCTAGCCAACGTCGGCCAAAAAAATCATTGGTCAACATCAACTAAAAAAACCTGTATGACAATAACAAAAAAAATCCTTGGCTGACGGCGGCAAAAAATTTTCATGATTGACGTTAGTGAGAAAATAACCCTAACAAACATCATTTAAAAAAAAAATCTTAGTCGATATCGGCAAAAAATAGCTTTGGTTGACATCATACAAAAAAATTCTCATAAAAAAAACCTCGACCAACATCAGTGAAAAACAACTTATGTCGATGTCGGCCGTAAAAACTTTGATCACCCGTAGTTGCGAGTGTTGAGCGAGAAAGAGTTACGAGCAAGAACGTGAGTTAGAGTGAACATCTCTGAAAAAAGAATTTCAAATTCTATATTTTTTTAGAGAATTTGAAATTACACTGTTTTAGTCAATCAAAATGATTCATAAAAATCCCAAAAAATAAATCTCCTTTCAAATATTCTATCCAAACAAGCTATTTTATCATAAATCATTTTAAGTTCCTTGAAAAAATGAATTCTCCTACTAAATTGCTCCATCCAAACACACTATTAATTCACTACTATAAAAATTGTCTTTTGCAACACTCCATTAATGATAGTTAACAAAAATGCAAAAATAATTTTGTAAATAAGTGGATATGGACAATGATGGTTTTCTAAAAGCCGTTGAGGAAGAGCACTTTTAATGTCAATTTTTTAAAAAACTGTCGTGATCGAGTGAAATTAACGAGGGTTTTTGACAAATCATCTTGATTGAGAATCTTTTTCCACCTTTGACCCACATTCATCTTCCTCAGTTATGCACTCATCACTTACTTTTACCCTAGTGTCTCTCGTGCTTTGCTCACCCTCATCATTGTTCTCCTTCACGTGCCCTCACCATAGTTGTGGTGTACCCTTGTTGTCGTGTTCCTTTGTCCTCGTTGTCGCACTTGTTGTGTCCACCATTTTTAGTTGGTGCCATTGGGAAGCCTCTGCCATCATTTGCGAACTTAAAGCTCTTAGAGTTGTTTAGGTTTGACATTTGGTTTCTTTCTTTGTGAATTTATTTGTCCTTTTATCTTTCCTTTTGGAAAAATTTTCATTTATCTTTCCATTTGATTTGGCTTTTGATTCATAAATCTCTTCCTCTCCCTATTTGTATCTTCTATATCTCATATCACATATTGATTTACTTCTTATACTTTTCGATTGATTTGAAATTAGAAATAGGGGGATACCTTTGCCACAACCCTCACTAGAGACGCCTTCGCCAACAATCGTGGACTACAAGTTCTTCATTTTTTTTTGTGCTTTGCAGTGATTTACAGCAACAAAAGGTGAACAATTTTATTAAACAATTTTCTTACTGATGATTTTATTTTATTAATTTATATTTTCTTGGTTGATAGAAAAAAAAAGAGCAAACAAAAGTAAAACAAGAAGAAAGGCGGGCAAAATTTTGGGTTTAAATGGGTCAAATTCAATTTTCAGAAATTAAGAGATAAGATTGTAAAGGAATCACAAAGTAAATAAAACTAATTCATTTAGTTTAGAAAAAATAATCTTGAAAGCTAAAAAGAAAAGAACGACATAATAAATGGAGAAAGAAAATGAAAAAAACATAAAATAGGCTGATTTAAAATAATAGGAATTATTAAGAGAGAATAGTAGACAATTATACGTGTTCACATTTATAATTAATCCTGTCCATTTAAAAAGAATAGAAATACTTAATTTAAAAAATAATAGCCATTTGCTTGGGAGGATTAAATTGAAGAGAAGAAAGAAATAAAAAAGAGAAGGGGAAAGGAACACGTGAGCAAGAAGTAGAAGGGCTAAAGGCAGCCACGCCACGCCAACAAAATCGCAGAGCAGCCAATCAGAGTGAGAGCTGAGATCTTGGGGTTGCAATTTGTTCTCTCATGCTTTTCGCTTTCACTTCTGTCACATAAATGAAAAGAAAATTAGTTTCCTTCCTGGCCGCTTCTCGAATAAACCAATGACTAAGCTGTGAATTGCAACACTAAAGTAGAGTTATGGAAACAGCGCTCACTTGCTTCTTCTGTGGTAGACTCCCTCCTGCAACTGCAAGTAGTCAGCACTTCCGTTGTAGTAATGCTTCCGCCTCCGGACTCGTGCGTTTCTCTTTGCCTCCTTCATTTAGGCTGATTCGAAACGCCACTAACACCAGTGAAACTAATGTCAAAAGTAGAAGAAGGAGAAGAAGAACTTGTCCACCTCTGGAGGTGGAGGAGGGTATTCTTCATCAGAACGGAGACCCTTTCGGGAAGAAGGATCTCGGGAAGAGTGTGATGAGTTGGATTCGTGATAGCATGAGGGCCATGGCGTCTGATTTAGCTGCTGCGGAATTAGAGGGAGGAGAGGGAGAGTTTGAGTTGTGGGAGCGCATGGGTCCGGGTCTCACTTTTATTATGCTGGCACAGCCATATCTCAATGCTGTTCCTATGCCCATTGGCCTCGAGGGTCTCTGCTTGAAGGTCTGCACTCACTATCCCACTCTTTTCGACCATTTTCAGAGGGAGCTTCGCCAAGTTCTCCGAGACTCCTTCATTCAGGACTGGCGGGACACCAAGTCTTGGAAACTGCTTAAGGACCTCGCTAATTCGGGTTTCTATTCATTTCTCCCCACTTTTTATTCCAAATGTTATTACAATATTGCATTGCTCCCACGGGCTGACAATCAATCCAAATTTCTCAATAATTATTTCTAGATGTAATAAATTGACTATTGGAATTGTGAAAAACAATTAATTGTTGCTTACTCAAAGAGCTTTTAGAAGTCAATCACCACCCTATAAATTGAAGTTATTGAGTTGAGAAGAAGAAACACTCAACCGGAAGGCAGGTAAGAGCAGGTTATGTGATGGAGAGGGTTTTTCTTGAGTTTGTTCAGGAATCTTGTAATCTTATTTGTTAAGATGTTGCTGTGGATGTATGCAAGAGGTGCCAAACCACATTAGATCGTATCTTTGTATGTGTCTCATATCTTTGATCCATGTTGTGAAAGAGGGGTTTTTTTCTATCAGTTTTTTTTCTTAACTCAAGAGAGTCTTACTATCTAATGGTTCGTTTGCAGCTCAGCATAGGGCGGTTGTAAGAAAGATAACACAACCCAAGAGTGTCCAAGGCGTTTTAGGAATGGACTTTGAAAAGGTCAAAACAATACAGCACAGGATTGATGAATTCACCTCCCACATGTCAGAACTACTCCGTATTGAAAGGGATGCTGAATTGGAGTTTACTCAGGAGGAATTGGATGCTGTTCCTAAACCAGATGATACTTCTGATTCTTCAAAACCGATTGATTTCTTGGTTAGCCATAGCCAGCCTCAACAAGAACTCTGCGACACCATTTGTAATTTAAACGCCATCAGTACCTCTAGAGGTCTTCTCCTTTTCCTCTTTTTGTTTCACTTATTCAGACAAATGCACATTGACTTTCCTTTATGTGTGCATGCGCTATGAAAGAAGTTGAATTTTTTACTTGCTTATGAGTTATAATGTGTGGTAAAGTATAGGAAATTCATTAATATTTTAGACATGGACTATATCAAACATTTGGTGAACCATACTCGCAATTTGTTTTCCAATCGATTCAGCTATTGAGCTATATCTCCATTTTCTTTTGTTCATTTTGAGGTTTGGGGTCCTAGCTGTAGTGCTTCTACTTTGGAGTCCAAATATTTTGTTGATTGTATCAACCCTTACTCTTATGGTAATCGGTTGTTTTTAATGGAAAATCAGTCTAAGTTGTTTCTCTCTTTCAATTGTTCTTATAATAAAATAAATACACAATTTGTTGTTCCAATTTTGTGTTTTGCAAAGTGATCATGCTTGTCATTATTTGTCTTAGTCCTTTCAAACATTTATAGCTTCTCTTGCCATTCATCACCAATCATTATGTGATCATACCTGTCAGCAAAATAGGGTTGCCAAATACAAAAAATAGACAGCTTAATTAAAACCACTTGAACGTTCACTTCATGGACATGTCTCTTTGTATTTGGGGGGAGTTGTTCTTATTGCTTTGCTTACTACCTCATTATTAAATGCCCTTGTTTATACTTAATCTGTGGTACTTTATTTACTATGTTATTTCCTCATTAGTCTCTGCATTTGATAGCAACAAGGCAATGGACAATTGCAGGCCTAGGAGAACCATAAGGAAACCGGTCCACTACAGAGACTTCGTGTGAACAGAAATAGATATTTTTCTTGCTGTGAGATATTGTTGATTTCCATTTTGTTACTGCTTTAGGACCAATTCTGTTAGCTCCACCACTTGGTTTGTTATTGGTTCAGCTGGCCAATTAGTGGTTTTCAGCCTTGGCAGTTATCACTTTTGTCTTTAAATAGCGCGCTTGAAATAAAATCAGCAAGAAAGAATTTACCTGGTAGTCTTTATTTCATAGATTAGAGTTTCTGCCCATAACAATCTGGTCCGACCTGCTCTGTGCTCCGTTTCACTATGCCGGAGCATACCACTCGTCAGATGTCACTCGAACGTCTGGAGGAGGCCGTCAATAAGCTTACCCAGCACCAAGCCACCCTAACACAGAACTAGCAAACACTGTCCCAAGCCAACTCCGAATTGCTTAGCAAGCTCGATTCAGTTTTGGATCGGCTCACATCATTCACTCCAGCCCCCCTTTCACCTAAACAGCCTCCCTCTCCTCCTCCCACCTTCCCTTCCAGACCACATATGAAATTAGATGTCCCTCGTTTTGACGGACAAGATCCCCTTGGATGGATCTTTAAAATATCGCAATTCTTTGATTACCAGGGTATACCAGACGCAAAGAGACTCACCGTTGCCTCGTTCTATATGGAGGGGCCCGCCCTTTGCTGGTCCAGTGGATGTCGTGAAATGGGTTCTAAACCTCGTGGGCCACCATGCTCCAAGCCCTGGAGTCACGCTTTGCACCGTCTTATTATGATGATCCCCACGGTGCTTTATTCAAATTGCTGCAGCGTGGCATCGTGAACGACTATCTCACGGACTTTGAACGCTTAGCAAACCGCGTGGTTGGCTTGGCTCCCCCGTTTTTATTAAGCTGTTTCATCTCGGGCCTCAATTCTGAACTACGTCACAAGGTCCAAGCCTTGCAACCAATTGAAATTCAAAATTTCCTCCAATTTTGTGTGACACTTAGGCTATAAATAGAGGTCATGTGTGTGCATTTTTTCAACTTTGATCATTTGAGAATTAAACTTCAAAGTTCAGACTTCTTTAGAGGCACTAAATTTCGTGCTCTTCTCTTCCTCTCCCTTCATTTACTTCTTCTACCTTCAAGTTCAGACCTCTCACTTTATCTCCAAGCCTACCTGTTTTGTTCATAACCTTAGACCTAGTGTTAATATACATTGTGCTTGGTCTCTCAAATATGTCTTTCTTGGTTGCAATCAGTTCCGAAAGGATCATCATTGTTACTATCCTACTCTGCCAATATTATATCACAATTGATGTTAACTTTCTTAACTTAGTTCCCTTCTTTGGGTCTCCTTCCTCCACTCAAGCTTATCTTTACAGTCTTACTTCTTTGTCTTCATTTAGCCTCTATCAGGTTAATCCCACTAGAGATATTCCATGTTTAGGAACAACTGATCTCTATTCATCCCGTCTAGGTATATCTTTGTCAATTTGCCTTGTGGAACAAATGGCTTCAATTTGCCTGTTTTTGTCCATGGCTGTTACTCCATCAACTAGATATTCATGATTCAAGAATTCTTTTCTCCATGGTGATCTTGACAATGAGGTTTATATGGAGAAACTTACTTGATTTGTTGCTAAAGGGGGGTCTATTGGACTAGTTTGTCATATCTATAAACAGTATCTTAGGGCTTGGTTTGATTGATTTAGCATATGGTTTAACAGCTTAGTGAGACATTGATTGTTATTTCATTAGAGAGAAGATTTTATCTGAAATCATTACGGTTAAAGTTGTTGTTTGATAATGTTTTATTAATATTTTATATTTTTAGCGTGCTGTAGAAGCTGTCAGAAACCTCAACACGTGCTCCCACGCGCCCGTTTCTAGTCACAGGAACTCCGATGTGACACCTGGGTTTTGGTCGTCGGCCTCTCCCTGCTCTGTTTCATCCCTCCAATCGTCGTTTTGGTGTTGTTTGGATAGTGGGTCTGTACACCTCCATCCCTTGGCCTATATTTGTTTCCTCAGGTTTTACGCTACTTGTCTGTTACTAGATACTTGCCCTTGATTTCTCAAAATGACATCTACAATTCCACTCTCACTTCTACTCTTTCTCCTCTTTCTGGAACTCCCACTATTACTACTCAGAAACTCAACTGGAAAAATTATCTATCTTGATCTGTCTCGGTTGAGTTATGGTTCCTTGGTCAAGGACACCATGATCATTTGGAGAAAGAAGCTAGTGAAATTCCAATAGAGAGCAGAAACCAGTGGAAGACACTTGACTTCCAACTGTGCGTTGTTTTATGGCTATCAGTAGAACCTGATGTGTTGGAAATACTCAGATCCTTCAAGAGGACTTGTTGTTCCTTCTAGAAAAATGCTCAAGATATTTTTGCTAATGACATCCAGAGTTTATTTGATTCAACAAATCGTGCATTTTCTCTCAAACAAACTAACCACAATATGACCTCACACATAGCCAAAGCCAAAGTTGCTGTTGAAAAATTAAAGAAGTTCCTAATACATGACTCAATGGATGAAATGAAAAGAAGACTCAAATAAAATACATAATTGTAACAAGCTTGATGCATATGACCTATATGCTCTAGCTTGAGAGGGAGTGTCAATTGTTACTGTGTAAATAATGTCTAGGTTCATTGCATAGGAATAACCAATGTAATTTTACTTTAGTAATTAGGATCATTGCTATTTAATAGAAGCACAGTTTTCTACAAATGTGCTTTCTTTCTGTCTCTTAACGACAACAACTCTAATATTTATTCTCAAATTTATACTTAAATACATACTCTATTTGGACTCAATTATAAGCAACAGAAAAAAAGGTTTGGTGGACTCAAATGTAAGCAAGTTTTAACTACTTTCACCCTATTTAATGATATCATCCCAAAATACTCTTCAATTAATTGAGATTCTATTTCCAATGACTCTATTCTTGATATCAAGTTCCAATAAAGGTCACTTTTCAGGAAAAAAATTAAATGTGATTAATAGAATTAAATGATATTAACTAATTTTCTTAATTACAACAACAACAACAACAACAACGCCTTATCCCACTAGGTGGGGTCGGCTACATGGATCAACTTCCGCCATAAAGTTCTATCAAGTACCATACTTCTATCCAAACCATTAATTTCGAGATCCTTTTTGATAACCTCTCTTATAGTCTTTTTGGGTCTTCCTCTGCCTCGAATTGTTTGTCTTCTCTCCATCTGGTCTACTCTCCTCACTACAGAGTCTACCGGTCTTCTCTCTACATGCCCAAACCACCTAAGTCTATTTTCCACCATCTTCTCTACAATAGGCGCTACTCCAACCCTCTCTCTAATAGCTTCGTTTCTAATTTTATCCTGTCGAGTCTTACCACACATCCACCGCAACATCCTCATCTCCGCTACACCTACTTTATTCTCATGTTGGCTCTTGACCGCCCAACATTCTGTTCCGTACAAAATCGCCGGTCTTACCGCAGTCCGATAAAACTTTCCCTTTAGCTTGATCGGTACCTTTGCATCACATAACACCCCCGATGCTTTTCTCCATTTCATCCATCCTGCTTGAATGCGATGATTCACATCCCCTTCAATTTCCCCATCATCCTGTATTACAGACCCAAGATATTTAAACCGTGTGACTTGAGGGATAATATGGTCTCCTATTTTCACCTCTGAGTTAGAAACCCTCCTTCTTTTGTTGAACTTACATTCCATATACTCCGATTTGCTTCTGCTTAGGCGAAAGCCATGTGTTTCTAGAACTCGTCTCCAAGTTTCCAACCTCTCATTCAACTCCTCCCTCGACTCTCCAAGGAGGACTATGTCATCTGCAAAAAGCATGCATCTCGGCGCTATCTCTTGGATTTGTTCCGTGAGGACATCCAGAATTAAGGTAAAAAGGTAGGGGCTAAGGGTTGACCCTTGATGTAAACCAATTGTGATGGGAAAATCGTCTGACTCTCCACCCTGTGTCCTAACACTAGTCGATACCCTATCATACATATCTTGGATAGCTCGAATATATGCAACCCTAACCCCTTTCTTCTCTAGAGCTTTCCACAAAATCTCTCTAGGCACTCTATCATACGCTTTCTCCAAGTCAATAAAAATCAAGTGCAAGTCTTGTTGGGCCATGCGATATTGCTCCATCACCCGCCGTAATAAATAAATCGCTTCCATGGTCGACCTTCCCGGCATGAAACCAAATTGATTCTCAGTAACTTGAGTCTCCTTTCTTAATCTCCGTTCGATCACTCTTTCCCATAATTTCATGGTATGACTCATGAGCTTGATTCCCCTATAATTTGCACAATTTTGTATATCCCCCTTGTTCTTATAGATTGGCACTAACGTGCTTCTCCTCCATTCCTCTGGCATGCGTTTTGACCTCATAATTTTCTTAATTAGCATAAAAATTAATTAATTTTGCTTATACTTGAGCCCAGAGGGAGTACATTACATCTGTTTATGACACATTGCTTTGTAAAATCTTTGTATTCAGTATTCACTTATTAATATCAATACTAAAAATTTAAGAATTTTACATATAATTATGGAGGAAGTAAGCAATGTTTAACATTAAATTCATTTATCCAAATTCCTTTTCAGTCAATTAATACATTGATCTATATTTTATAATAGAGCCTTTAATGGATGGATAGATAGATATCTCTGCACTGATTTACTGTATCTAATATTGGGTTAAACTATATATTACAGATATTAGAAAGTTGATACACGTGGAAGGTAGACTTAGACCTAGATGAACCTTGACTCATCTAGGTTTCGAATGTAAATCATAATTACAATGTGGTGTATTGGATGTCTATACTGTAAGTCATAAACCTTAATTAAAAAATCTATATGATGTATAAGAATTTGGTCTTAACTGATGGAATGCATGCATAGGTTGCTAATTTTTGTAACTTAAAAAGCCTCTTCAGTAAGGATGAGTAGCTAAGTCCAGTCTGCCTGATATGGTCATATTTCATTGTGTAAACAGGGCTTGGGGGAATGCATTTGGTGTTATTCAAGGTTGAAGGGAACCACCGGTTACCACCTACCGCTCTTTCACCTGGAGACATGGTTTGTGTGAGAACATATGACAGCACAGGTGCAATTACAACTTCTTGCATACAAGGATTTGTGAACAGTTTTGGCGATGATGGCTATAGTATTACAGTTGCTTTAGAGTCACGCCATGGTGATCCTACATTCTCTAAACTATTTGGGAAGAGTGTGCGCATTGACCGTATTCAAGGACTGGCTGATACACTTACCTATGAGGTATTGTAATCTATCTTGTTATTTCTTGCATGAGTGTTGCTAACAATTCACTATTTAACACACTCTCTTTTGTTGGTTAAAATTGATTGAAAACTACAAAATCATGAGAGATTCATTAAATAAAATGTGGAGCTCACAAAAATTTGTGATTTCCAATAAGTTTTAGCTAATAATAGAGCGTGTTCAAAAGAGTGCATTGCTAGCACTTTTCTTTCTTGCATTTATACAAAACTTTTGTGGCTCCAAGAAACATTTGTGAAAAAATTGTGAAAGGGTGCCATGAATTCTATTAATGTTGAAACTAAGAAGTCTATGGTCAACTATTAACTAAAAATTGTGTTAAGTACAGTAAAATAAAATCAATGGTATCTAAGGAAAAAGAAAAAATCTATGGTCAACTATTAATTAGTTAATTCAACTCTTTTGATTAGGAAGGTGAACAAGTCCAATAATTATAAGCATATATACTATAAACTGTCAATATGCATTTTCCTTTCATAATCCAAGAGTCTAATATATTATGCACTACTTCTTTAACAGTAATTTAAAATATCTTAGATTATCTCCTGGGATTGATTTTCATATTTCCTTATATTTCCATCATTTATTTCCTCATTTAATTCATGTTATGAGTTTAGTACTAATATAAAGGTCTGTGCTATATATTTTGTGCATCATGCCATATATAATCAAATATTAATTTCAGAATACTCCATTTCTATTCTCTCCTTTTCCTCCCTCAATGTCTAAAATCCTATAATTTCAACAACTATATTTTATATTGGATAAACTACTGTTATATCTTACTTTTTATTTGTTTTGCATCACCCTATTCTGTTAATAAAACACAGATCATCACCTTTTTTTATTTTTGCTTTATATCCTTTGTCTTCCACGGTGAAAAGTAGTACTAGTAGTCCTTCATGAACTTCTTTAGAACTTATATCTTGATCAGTTGAATATGTAGTAATGAATTCAATTACCATTTTGTTGGGTAAAATATATCATGTGGTTGCATCATTCTGCCACTTGCTATAGAAAGGACAGACATGGGGATGTTAAAAAGTGTTAACTACCCAGCACCTACTTTTTCTGCTAAAAAATAATTTTGCATTATGGTGATCAGTTTTAAACAGGTTAACATAATTTGACTGTGATGGTTCTATTTGTTAATTTCATTGAAATTTTACTCCTTAGCTCACTGATTTTATATGTAAATATGCATCTTTTAATAAGCTTATGACTTTTCCAGCGCAACTGTGAAGCTTTAATGCTGCTCCAGAAGAATGGTTTAAGAAAGAAGAATCCTTCTATTTCTGTTGTTGCTACACTGTTTGGAGATGGGGAAGATGTTGCATGGCTTGAGAAAAATCAATTGGTTGACTGGGCAGAAGAAAATTTGGATGCAAGATTAGGAAATGAAACCTTTGATGATTCTCAGCAGAGAGCAATTGCAATGGGTTTGAATAAAAAGAGACCTGTATTGGTTATCCAAGGCCCTCCTGGTACAGGCAAGACTGGTTTGCTCAAGCAACTTATAGTATGTGCTGTTCAGCAAGGTGAAAGGGTTCTTGTTACAGCACCTACTAATGCAGCTGTTGATAACATGGTTGAAAAGCTTTCAAATGTTGGATTAAATATTGTGCGGGTTGGAAATCCAGCTCGTATATCAAAAACAGTGGGATCAAAGTCTTTGGAAGAAATTGTAAATGCTAAGCTTGCAAGTTTTCGAGAAGAGTATGAGAGGAAGAAGTCAGATCTAAGAAAAGATCTAAGACATTGCTTAAAGGATGATTCACTAGCTTCAGGCATACGCCAACTTCTGAAGCAGCTGGGAAGGTCACTGAAGAAAAAGGAAAAGCAGACCGTAGTTGAAGTTCTATCTAGTGCTCAGGTTGTGCTTGCCACTAATACTGGAGCAGCTGACCCTTTGATTCGAAGGCTAGATACTTTTGACTTGGTTGTCATAGATGAAGCTGGACAGGCAATTGAACCCTCTTGCTGGATTCCTATATTGCAGGGAAAGCGCTGTATTCTTGCTGGTGATCAATGCCAACTTGCTCCTGTCATATTATCTAGAAAGGCCTTAGAAGGTGGTCTAGGAATATCTCTACTGGAGAGAGCTGCAACTTTGCATGAAGGGATTCTCACCACTAGGTTAACAACACAATACCGTATGAATGATGCAATTGCTAGTTGGGCTTCAAAGGAGATGTACGGAGGATTATTGAAGTCCTCTGAGACTGTCTTTTCTCATCTTCTAGTGAACTCTCCTTTTGTTAAGGTATTATGCCCATCAATGATATCTCCGTTTTCATTTAAGTGAAGCTTTCTATTTACATCTTGTCCTGATCAAAGTATCTCAGACCTTATTCCTGTTACTAGTTTTATATTGCTGGTCTTTAATTTCAGACCTTAGCTTTTGTCATATATTGTGTTACCTATCTAGTGACTCAGGGATTATGTGATTATATATTGATCTCTATCTGTATTTCTCCATTTACTTTTATTATTACTAATTCTTATTACATGAATGGAAAGTTTGACCTTGCTGTTGTTGCATTGCAGCCTACTTGGATAACACAATGCCCACTGCTATTGCTAGATACTAGAATGCCATATGGAAGTCTGTCAGTTGGTTGCGAAGAGCATCTAGACCCGGCTGGAACAGGCTCACTTTATAACGAAGGAGAAGCTGAGATAGTTTTGCAGCATGTATTTTCCTTAATCTATGCTGGTAATCATATTTGACTCTTAAAAGGTTTTCCTTTTGGCAACATAAAGCATTTTCCCTTGTGAATGTTTTGTGGTATTATTAACAAGAACTTGTAAGTTCAAAACAAAATTTCCAAAGACTGAAGGATATCACAGGCGGACATCGTCACCCCCCCCCCCCCCCCCCCCCAAGTCCAAATACTATAGTGAATGGACACACATGGCCATGTTTGACAGTGGCACCACTGACACCTTAAGGTGGGATCGTGTAGCCATGTTTGGTGTCCATACCTTGGTGCATTAGTCTGTTTGCATTGCCCAAAATCTGATTTTACAATAAGATCATTCATTCATGCCTTGATGTCTTCTCCTAAAATTAACTGCCTTGACATGTATGTTGCGGTTGTCAAAATTAAGATTTTGACACGTTTCTTGTTTCATTTACAAGTAACTGCGACTGGGAATTGTAGTGTTTAGCTTGATACTACTAATCTGTGTTTCTCATCTGCTTTAAACTGTGAACAGTGCAATTCTCGCATCTTATACATTTAAGCAATTGAAAGCATGATGAATCATTACTATTAATTTTGTTATCATATTTTTGCAATGCAAGTTCTCAGTCTTTCAAAGTCTTGACACCTTGTTTTGTGTTTGCTTATGCAAGATTTTCTGGTTAATTAATTTGAATCTGAAATGTGGGCGTTTACCTCACCGCTATGTTATTGTATTGCAATCCCCTCAATATATATTTGAGCATAGTAATATCAATCCAAGAAAAAAGAAAAAGATATTATGCATATCATACTTTTGCAAAATAAGTTCAGTCTTTCGAAGTTTTGAAATCTATTGTGATGCAACTTATTTGTCATTTGTGTTTGCTGATGTAAGTTTTTCCTTGTTAATTTGAATCGGAAATGCAGGTGTTAGCCCAACTGCTATTGCAGTGCAATCCCCTTATGTTGCTCAAGTACAACTTTTGAGGGACAAGCTTGATGAATTTCCAGAAGCAGCAGGTACTGAGGTTGCGACCATTGACAGTTTTCAAGGTCGGGAAGCTGATGCAGTAATTTTATCCATGGTTTGATCCAAATCTAATCTTTTGATCCATCATTTCCAACAAATTTCTGGTTGATAAATAAATAAATGTTTGCAAAATGTCAATATGGTATCATCTCCGGATAACATGAGCAAGTTCAAATATTATCACAATACAACCTTAATTTAAGTTGAAGCCAGTCAAATGAAGCCCTTCCCATCCTATTTCAATCGAAAGTGTCATTTAATTATCATTAGTTTATTTTGATCACCACTTTAAAAGAATGCTTTTAATTTCTCATGTACCCCCTTATGCAAGAGATTTTTGGGCTTGAAACATGGACATAGAGAGGGCGAACCCTGGTGCAGCGGTAAAGTTGTGCCTTGGTGACTTGTTGGTCATGGGTTCGAATCCGGAAACAGCCTCTTTGCATATGCAAGGGTAAGGCTGCGTACAACATCCCTCCCCCATACCTTCGCATAGCGAAGAGCCTCCGGGCAATGGGGTACGAAGTTTTTTAAACATGGACATAGACCCACTTTACCTAAGGGTAAACTTTTTAATTTTATTATGATTATGAAGAATAGGGATAACATGGATCAAACATTTAATCACTTGGTCTATAGAAACTTCGATTATATTTCAATAACCAACATTTTCTGAAGGTTAAAGTTGTGAAGGTGTGTGTACTCTCTCCTTAAACATTGATACTGTCACTATGTTTGCTTCCATGATGTCCTCTTCTAATTCACTATGTCTAACTTTTACTTGTTCATAATTAACTTATGCAATTGGGTGGTTATGTAAAGTTATTTTAATGTTTGATGAGATAACATGATCAATATCAACTACTATAAGTTTGATTATGGAACCATCAAATCCTGAGATACGTGGTCCATCAAGGAGATTCTGATTTTGGAAAACTTGTTGAAATATTTATCTAGTACTGGTCTTCCCCATGACCTGACATATTTTTCCCTTTTTTAAAATAATTATAATAAAATAGGTACGATCAAACACATTGGGAGCTGTTGGATTCCTCGGGGATAGCAGAAGAATCAATGTTGCCATCACAAGAGCACGCAAACATTTAGCTTTGGTCTGTGACAGCTCGACTATATGCCACAATACCTTCTTAGCAAGGCTTCTGCGTCATATTAGACACTTTGGTAGGGTGAAGCATGCAGAACCAGGTAGTTTTGGAGGATATGGACTTGGGATGAATCCAATATTACCTTCCATTAATTAGTGTGCAACAGTAGCATGAAACAAATTTAAAATAATTGTCTACGGGGATTTTTTTGGGGGGAAAAGGGGGGGGAGGGGTTGGGTAGGTTTTTTCTTTCATGTGGTCAAAACTTGTATAGTTGTATAGCAATTCATAAATTCAAAATTGTGTAGCGTATCGAGTACAGAAAAATTCATAGAAACCCCAAAATTGGTATATGACGTGATACGTTTATAGCATGTTTGATTTCATATCTCGAATATGAGGTTTCATATGTCAGTGTGATTTTAAGAAGTTTATAGTTATAGTTTTCATAGGTATGTTTGGATTGGTGGGAAGAGAGGGATGGAGGGATTAAGGTCCATTGTTTGTATTGAAAAATAAACAATGGAAGAGAATGGGAAGTGATGGAACCTATTCCATACAATCCCATCATATTTAGGTACTTCCTTTCCCACCAAATTGGGGTGTATGCAATGAAACGATATTTTCCCACCCATGACAGTTATAATGGTTTTGCTCCACGTTGTCTCATTCATGCCCGTTACATTTTCAGTGTTTTATTTAGTGGGCATTCTTATTCTTCTTCCCATTCCTCTCTATCTTGCAGCACACACACACACTCAACAACCAAATACATGAAAGTTACTTAGATTTAATATGAAAATTTGATACTTTGACATGGATTGCACACAATCAAAGATGATGTTGAGTGATTGAGCGATTCCAGAAAACACAGGACGTATAGATAAATAGATGACATTTTGAAGAATGGACGTTTTTTTTTCTTTTTAAAAATAAAAGCTTCTCTTCATCTATAGCTAAAGGAGATTGTTTAGAGATTAAAGATAACATTTCAATTTTTTTTAAAAAAAATTAAGATAATATGAGAATGAAATAATTATTTACTCTTTTCTTTCTATTTTCTAAATAATGGAGTAAAAATTTTGTTCCATTCCACTATAATATATCCAAACAATAGAATGAGAATTTTATTTTGTTCCATCCCATTCCATGTTAATCCATTTCATTTCATCTATCCAATAGCCATAGTCCAAACTTGTTATTAATATCTTTTCAGTGAATTGCAAATCACATGATTAATATTGTAAATGATGACACAGGCTAGGGTGAGAAACTTGCACAGGTCTTAACAAAATAAAAGTGAAAGAAAAATAGTAAATATTTTAAAAGAAAAATTATTTTAAAAAATAGTAAATCTCAACCATCGAATTAAAAAAAAATACATATCCAAAGATAGAAAATAACTTTCTCATCGTGGAAGATGTTTATATGTCTCCTACCCTTGCTTGCATTTGTACATATGATACTATGGGGAGTAGAGTTGGTAGGATTAGATTGATAGCAAAAAAGGAAAAACTAATGAAATATATAAAAAACGTTACTTTTACTCCATTTATGTTTTATAATTGTTTCATTTTCGTATATAAATTTTAAAAGTTTCATTCTACTCTTTTATGTTTTTAGAATGTATTGTTTTGGTCATTTTTTTTTAATTTTCTGTTAGAAACATCAGTGTTCTATTAACTTTAAAATTTTAAAAAGGGACAAAAATGATATATTTTGAAAACATGAAAGATTAGAATGAAAATTTTAAAATCTAATGTGCCAAAGTGAAACAATTGGAAAATACAATAGACCAAAAGTGATATTAAACCTTTTAAAATAATTAACTTTACATGATGGCAGCTAAAAACCATCATTATCTTTATTTTATTTTTAAAAATAAACAACTAAAAAAACATCATTTCTTTCAACTCTTCTAGATTTGAAAAAGTAAAATGAAGCATCGCACAGATTAAATGACGTCAACACATAATCTTACTAGAACAATCGAAAATTCTTATACTCCTCACTAGAAAATCAAAACATTTCATACAACTATACTATTGAAAACAGAAGCAAGGGAGATTGGAACAAGAGTTGTCTTTGATGGAAGACAAAAACATAACCCTAACTCACCAATTAAGTTAGATATGAACGAGGAAGTCACAATGTAGTTCTTTGTGAAGTCTGCGAGCAAGACTTTCATTGTTGTGTATGATTGGGTCAGGCTAGTGGAGGATTTCTCATCTGACATCTGCAATTGGGTTTCAAATCCATCTTTTTTTTTCATTTACTTAATGATTTTTAATTATTTATATAAAAAATATAGTGGTGTTTTTAAATGCAATTATGTTATCTTAACTATTTGACGGAGAATAACGTTTCTAATAGAAAATTTTAAAAATGACTAAAACGATACATTTCAAAAACATAAAAGATTAGAATAAAATTTTTAAAACATAATGTACCAAAGCAAAATAACTACAAAACATAATGGATCAAAAGTGACATTAAATCATTTTAAAATTTGAAAGTTAACAAAACACTAATGAAAATTGAAAAAAGACCAAAATGATACGTAATGAAAACATAAAGAACCAAAATAAAATTTGTAAAACTTAATGTACCAAAACTAAACAATTGAGAAACATAATAGATCAAAAATGTCATTTAGCCTATATAAAATTATAATAATAAATCACCTTTTTGGTTCCCATAGTTTCAACAATTTTTCTTTTATTCTATAATTTAAAATATCCCATTTTAGTCTCTATAGTTATAATTTTTAAACCTTTTTATCCTTGTCGTCTAAAGTTTCCTAACATCATTATATTGAGACCCTTTAAAACTGCTACAAAACTAAACCTAATGGTGTAAAATTGTAAAAAAAAATTAGACAACTTTAGTCTCTATAATTTAAAACATCTCATTTTGGTTCTTATAGTTGCAACCATTTTGGTTCTCGCCAACTAAAGTAGCTTAATTTTATTACATCCAAGTCTTTTAAATTTGTTACAAAATTGAATCTGTGTAAAATCACTAAAAAGATTTTGACGGTTTTTTAGTTTTTAATCGTCACAAGTTAAAAAAAAAATGTTTCCTTTTTCCTTCTTCCCCTTGCCACTAAGGATTGAAGAGATGAATGAGGGACACAGGCACAATTGTGGTGAGAAATGAGAACGCAACTTTCCTATGATCATAAGATTGTACTAAGGGTCGATTTGAGCTTTTAACTCTTTACCTTAGTCTTATACATGTTTACTGAACAGTGAAACATATCTAGAAGTTTGTGATATGATGCATAATTTTTGTAAATGGTATAATTATAGTTAGAGAGACGAGAAATAGTGAAGTTGGAAATGTGCATACAGGCATTGGAAACTCATGGATTTTGCTTAAGTAAAATATTGTACATAGAATATAATGGCAAAACTTGTTGGATAATATACTTTACCAATTTAGAAGATTTAAGTATCTAACATCTATTATTCAAATTAGAAAAGTCCCACCCATGCTTTGCAAGGTCAATGGAAAAAAGCAAAAGAGAGAGAGTAGGTGCCGTGAAAAAAAATGAAAAAAAAAAGAAGTTTGCCTACACTGCATGAAGGTGACACATAAGTGTAAGTGATGATTGAACACTTTTTATATTACTATAGATAACGAAGAAATGAAAGTAAATGCAAATGAGCTAGCCTACACTGCATGAAGGTGACTGTAAAAGATTTTTGTTTCGTCCTCCAATCACATATATATATTGAACTTTTTAATTTTTATTATAATTTTCTTATAACATCTATAATATATAGTTGTTAGATGAATTGCTTATCATAATTTTGTGGATTTTATAATTCCACATAGATTTAAATACTCTAATGCTAAGGTTGTTGAAGTAAGTGCCTAGCTTAATTTTAGGAGTCTTATAAAACTTGAAAAATATTTTATTTATGATATAAATTTCTTAAATAACAATTACTTATATAAACACCGACATTTCATATGCTCTAGTGAAAAGAAAAAAAATTAAACAATATTATTTAAAGTTAAACAACTCATGCAAGCACTCTCATTAAAAATACTCTTAAAAGTCATATTAAAAATAATTTCTAATTAATTGACAATTTATATATTTTTCACTAAGAGTGGCATAAAGTTTAAACTCGATATGGGTGGAATGGAGAAGTTCTTTTAAGTGTAGTATGTGAAAAAAAGATACAAACTCAAAGGAAAATTTAATGCACAACTATAAAACTTGTGAGGAAAATTTTAGGCCTTAAAAAGTCAACAAAAGAATAAACTAAATGTAACAAAACTGAGAATGTTATTTGAATATAATGAGAGATATTTTTGGATGAAATGCTTGAGTATTTTCTCAGCACTCAGCTTCTCTTTAATATATATAAACTTAGCTTACAAAGGAAGCTTTTACAAAAAAACTCAACAGCAAATTCAAAAAGTCAAAAAGAAGAACAATAGCCTAGTACAATAAGGATATAATAATATATTTTCTAACACCGTTGAATGAACAAGCAAGACAAGATAGGATTAGAAAACAATGTATTATGGAAAAAGTTTAGGTTTAACAAATCGAAGAAGAGATTGTAAAAATTCGCCTTAGGTGGTTTGAACATGTTTGAAGAATTGTAAAAGTCATAATAAGGCGTGTATCAGATGGAGATCTAATTAACCAATCACTAGAGGCATAAGACTGAAGAAAACTAAAGGCGAAATAATTAAGGATCTAGAGCTTAGCAATTTGTCTATAGATGATTTACAACAAAACATTATGGCATTATTTAATCCATGTAAACAACCTCACCCAGTGAGAAAAGGATTGGTTGCTTGACCAAGTGCATTGTCATGCAAATTAATGAATATAGAAACTGAGGGTGTTAACCGGAAAATTGATGTCCAGTTGCAAGTGAACAACATACTGAAAGGGTAGTTTAAAATTAGGAATTCATTCATAGAAAAACAGCAATACAAAAATTTATGAAGAGCACAAACACTCCTAGTTCACCCCCATAAATAAGTAGTCAATGTATGTTCTCATGATCCTTTATCACTTTGCGGCTGCTTCAGCAGGAGTGCTTGTAGTCATCTGATCAACAGCATGAACTACAGTCTGAAGTTCCTCCCATATAGCTTTATAAACCATCCTTTGCCTATTAACGGCTGATTGTCCCTCAAAGGCAGTAGCTACCACATCAATGCTGCAACATCAAACTACATATTAGAGCTATGTCCCAGCCAAGCTGTGGAATGTAAGTGTCAAATGCAGCTATTAGTACAAAAAATGGCACCTTGCTTCAATGAAAACTTCTATCAGAGAGGATATAAAAAATTGACTAGACATGTTTCAATTTGGAACCTTTCTCTCTTCTTTGTGGCATTCAGTTTCATCCTCAAACTTTGAAGAAAGAGATATTCAGCTGATTGGTGAGGAAAATGCATAGCCTCTAATCTAGTTGTTATGCAGGGAACAAACACATTGAAGAGACTAGTTTTCTTTTTTTATCAGATAATGTTAGTTATTGGTTTTTGTTAGAATGTTAGTGGATGGGGGTCCCCCCCCCTTCCCTTCCTAATTACCAAACCAACTTTATAACTCCTTTCATGAGAGAAGATGCTTTCAAATGATATTGATATTAGCTCTTTTATTCAAATGGCCAGCTAAAAATATATTAACTAAATCAAACTTGAGGGGGAGTGTTGAATTGTATATTTGGTTGAGGTGTAATGTCATAATATTTATGATGAGATTGTGCAATTGGCTTTTTATATGGTGCAAAACTTAGCCCCAATGATGTTTTTTTCTTTTTCTTTGTTGTTCTGTTTTCCCTTTTTTGATACAGATGATCCTCTATCCTCCAAATTCCATGTACTTCTCCATCTTCTGCTTTGAAATTCTTTTTCTATAAAAAAAAAGTTTAAATAGGAAAACTATTAGATGCTCTAACAGCTGTACTCTCCATGTACATAGAGTTGTAGAATCGGAATCCATAAATATGCTAGACAAGTCCAACTCACTTGTGCATTCCAAACTTATGGGTTTTCTCTCTATTCCTCTCACTCTTTACAGAATGTTAATACTGTCCAGGGATGAGATTGTGAACAAATGGTGTAAAGAAAAAAATGTATGGAGAAATAAGATAAAGACTTGGGCATATAAATTTGGCAGGGAAGCTCATTTTGAAGAACAGGAGGAAGCATATGGTAAATCAATCAATAATCAGTAAGAAAAACATTGCCCCCAAAACAGTGTAACTAACAGTTTGATGAAGGAGCAAGGAGAAAAGCAATCTCCTTTAGATGATGATTTTCACACTCAGTGAGTCCGTGCCATGTTTTGTTGATGGGAATAAACACATTATCATTGATGAAGAAACACCAGTGCATATATACAAGCTTTAAAATGAACAGAAATTGGCACCCCTTGTAGTAAGTGAAAGCAAAAGCAGTAAAAACATTTGAAAAGAAAATGTTCAGACATTACACTTGAGTATCTCTCCCTTGTTCAATAAAAATATTGCCCTTGGATATAGAGGTGAGAGTGGTACCAGTGGGAAATTGAACATGACGAGAATACAAGGCAAAGAGAATAATTGTTATAAGATGTATAATTGCATTTAAATTTGAGCCTGACCCAACTTGAAAAGCCCATGATGCAACCCAACAAGAAATATTTGTGTATCTCAAGAGTCAAGGTCAATGTGGATGTGAGTGAGAGGGGCAAATTGTGTACTTCTTCAAGGACTTCTCTTTGCAACAAAATATGTAATGTTATTGTGTTTGTGGATTTTCTCTGGTGTTCAGCTCATGATCCGTGTTTTAAGGGAGTTCACATTTCTGATAGAGAGATTGGTTAGATTTATTAGTTAATTGCACTTTGAGGATCTTATCACTTTGTTGTCATTCAGTTTCTATGTTTTAGAGGATATCTAATCCTCCCTCAAACTTATTTTCTCTCTTTTCTCTCTAACAAAACATTCTTCTTTAATCAGAAGAATATTTAAATTAAATTCTAAGACACAAAATCAGTAAGTTTGTACAACAATATTAATTATCCCTTGAATGGCATAGCTAGTGATTTGTCATGATCTTCAAAGCTAAAAAGCCTCACTTTCTGTCATCCATTGGAAAGTGGCCATGAAATTAATAACATTTTAATCTTAATGAATAAACAGAACAATCTCCAATGGTTCATCAATCTAGAGTGGGGGCTTCTATGACACTCCATAGACTATCTCCCTGCACTCCCCAAACCCACCCACTGCCAACTTCTTTTCCATGCTCTTCAGTTTTTAGTTTATACTTTTAACAACAGCATAATGGACTCAATATTGGTGTTTTTTTTATGGATTGTCATTTTGAGTATTGTTCCCATTGGGAAAGTACTTGCCATTTGTTGGTTATTAGGGGCATCAACCAAGAAGGAATATGGCTTTAAATTAGAGGATGCATGCAGCCAAAGGGACTGGTGATGCCATACAAATATATATGAAGTCTAATGATAAACGAAATTTCATTTCAAAGGTTTAAAATAAATTCTCACCTAACATGCCGACCATCACCATAAGCATCCTTGACGGAGACCGATTCTGCATTGAGTTGTTCCTTTATCTGTGGGGAACTTAAATCAGAAAAAGTTTAGGAATATATTTGAAATTAGCTTAGTTTCAGGAATCGAAACAATACCTTGTTCTGCATGGACTGTATAAGAGGAGAGTCGATAGAGCCAGCATCGTTGAGATGGGTGGCGCGTGAATTAAAATTACGAAGAGAAGTAGGAGAGAAAAACGTGACGGATCTAAGAAATTGAGTATTGTGAGAATGAGATGTGGAGGCAGGGGAGCTGAAGAGGAATGCTCGAGAGAGAATGGATTTGTAGGGTTTGACCAAAACTGGAACAGCTTGTCGCAGTAAGGAAGGGTTGGCTGAGAGAGACCGCATTCTCGAAACAAATGGATAGCCCAACCCTGCGCTGCCGTTGCTCTAAACCAACCTTTATTTCTCATTCTTTTCATTTAGTAGGGAGACTCATTAAAATTAATTATTTACAGTAAATAGTGATTTAGCAAAATCCCTACCTTAGATATTTTTTTTCTTCTTTATTTTAATTTTAAAAAGATAATACCAAAATCCCACAGCTACCACACAAATATTGATTTAAAAATAAAATACCGCACAACTATTCGGCCCACCACCAAATCCCTACCTACTGAACCCACCAAAAACCGCCGCAGCGACTATCCATATTAAAAAAAAAAAAACATTTTGGGTATTTAAATTATAGCAGTGGAGCTGAAACATAAACCGTAATAACAGAGAATGTCACTATGCGCGTTTGCTATGGTAATTTATATAACCTGAAAATTAATTTTAATTTTAATTTTTTGAATTAGTATCATTTTTAGTTCATTATATTTTATAATTATTTTATTTTAGTATATTAAGTTTTAAAAATTTCATTTAAGTCCTTTATAATTTTAAATTTTATTATTTTGATCATATTCCAATTTTTGAAATACTAGGGGATTTGCAAGCAATGAGGTCTATGGTATATACTAGGGGATTTTAACAACATTAGTAGACCATCAGATAAGGTTGGATTATGTCAAAGGAAGCAAATTTGGGGTATCGAGAAGGAATTTAATGATTGTACCGTTGATCTAGAAGTCAAGGATGTTCCTTGTGTGGGGCAAAAATTTACCTAGCAAAGACCAAACGGGACAACGAAAAGTAGAATAGACAAGATTCTTGTCTCCGCAAAATGGTTTTCCAAGTGGCAAGGAAGCACTTAGTTTATCATGAACCACAACTACTCAGACCATTGTCCAATCATATTGAAATCCATTAATGTTGATTGGGGCCCGAAGCTGTTTCGGGTTCTTGACTCCTGATTTGAGGATAAATCTTTCAAGAAGGTGGTTCTTGATTGCTAGATGGAGAGCTCTATACATGGATGGTGGGGTGGGGGGGGGGGGGGGGGGGTTAGTTCTAAAAGAAAAGCTTAAGAGATTAAAAGAATAGAATAAAACACAGTCTGGTGATATCCAACAGAAGTTGAAAGAGTGGAATTGGATCTTAACAAGATGGAAAAAGGAGATGGCACACAACTGAATGATGAAGAGATACAATTGAAAAAGAAACTATAGGAGAAGCTATGGGTAACAACACATTCAAATGAATCCATTATGAGGCAAAAGGCAAGAACTAGATGGGTTAAGGAAGGGGACTGCAACTCTCAGTATTTCCATTTGATCATAAATTGGAAATGTCGATACAACATGCTTAGAGGAGTGTTTGCCGGTGGGTGTTGGTTGGAAGAACCAAGCAGGGTTAAAGAGGAAACTAAACAATTCTTCAAGAGGAGATTTGAGGAGGTGGAGTGGGAAAGGTCAAGGATGGATGGGGTTAGATTTAAGACTATCAGTCGGTAGGATGATGATCATTTGGTGGCATGCTTTGAAGAGGAAGAAGAGAAGATTGCAATGTGGGATTGCGGCAGTGCGAAGAGTTCTAAACTGGATGAACTAAATTTCTATTTCATCAAGGAATTTTGGGATATTCTCAAAACAAATGTGATTTGCTTTCTAGATGAATTTTATGCTAATGGAGTATTCCCGAAAGGAAGCAATGCATCCTTCCTAGCCTTGGTCCCTAAGGTCCATGATCCTCAAAGCCTTAATGAATACAAACCTATCTCATTAATTGGTTGTATTTGTAAAATTATGGCAAAGTTGTTATCTATAAGGCTCAAGAAGGTGTTGTCAATCATAATAGATGAATGCTAAACTGCTTTCGTGGAGGGTAGACATATGTTGCACAATGTGGTTATAGTCGATGAAGTCGTGGAAGAAGCAAGAAGATGTAAAAAAAAAAGTTTTTTAGTGTTCAAAGTCGATTACGAGAAGGTATACAACTCAGTGTGTTGGAATTTTCTTTTGTATATGATGAGACAGATGAGTTTTTGTAACAAATGGGTGAGATTGATTGAAGGATGTCCGAAATCAGCCTCAATATCTATACTAGTTAATGAGAGTCCCATAGATTAGTTCACCCTTCAAAGAGGATTGAGGCAAGGAGTTTCATTAGTCTTATTCATGTTCAATATTATAGTAGAGGGTCTAACATGATTAATGAGAGAAGTTAGGAGAAGAATTTGTTTGAAATAATTATAAGAAATTGTCATATATTAATTAAAAAATGTTAATGCTTTGAGATATTTTGATAGATATGAATTTTAGTCTTATAAGAAATTATATTGTTATAATAAATATTATAAGTTTAAACTAATTAGCAATTGTAATTAATAGTATATTTCAATGTTCAGTATTAATAAAATTATTTAATATATTTTTTAATATTTGTATAAAAAATTTATAATATATATTAGTTAATAGTATATTGTTTATTAAATAATTTGTTTAAGTATCAATCTATGATTTGAAATTATACTTCCGAATTGAATATGCTTTATTTTTTTTCCTTTCAGAAACACTTTTTTCTTCTGGCAAGAAACTCGCTTTCTTTGTTGTGTCCTTATAACCTATATGAGGAAATACATATATGCCTATTGTATTTTTATACTTTTTTAGTTTTTATCTCTCAACCGTTAGATCAAACTAAAGGTTATCATTATTGATGAGAGGGCTGGAGAGAGAGAGCTAGGGGGAGGATCCAAATCCACTTAAAGGGACTTGAGTCTAGTAGAAGTTATAGTCTCCTAATTATAGTGAATCAAAGTTTAAATTTTTCTCTAAAAGAATATAGATATTTAATGCTTGATGTATCTTAAATAACATTATTTGCAAAAAAACAAAATAATACAATTAAGAAATAAAAAAAACCAGACTAATATTTATGTAGATCCTGAACACAGATCATGGAGGTGAGGATTTAAGGATGTGTTGGTTGTTAACTCTTTTCTTCACAGCCACCATTTTTCTTGCAATTCTAGGATGATAAGATTGGTTATATGTTATCGGTCTAAGTTTCAAGCTGGGATTCCCGTCGAAGTAATAAAATGTCAAGTGTCCTGTGCTCCTACCCCTGTTGACTAGGATAGTTAGTGTGTCACACTAGGTTTAGCTTTGATAGTTTGAGAATTTGAGTGTTGACTGCTAACCAACTTTAGTGAAATGTGGCATAACTGCACGAGTTTTGAGGTTTCCATTTAATTTGTTTTCTTTGAAATGTCAATCCATCTTCAACAAGTTAGCTAGGCCACCTTACAACTTGCAAGGTTTGGCTTAATGTATGGAGTATGGACTTACATCAAATATCTCTCTTTAACTTTTCTGTACTTTATATACTTTGTGGAGATGCAGATCAATGAGAGATGATCAAGTGCGGTAAAACCTTTGGCATATTTCCTTTAGTCTTCGGGGTTGATTTGTTATTTCCCCTAGTTGACTTTGCATTTTGTTTAGCAACTTTTCTCTATATTTTTTCCAGACATATAGCAAGCATCAATTTACATTAAAAAAAAAATGAAAGATTGCAATGAACTGATGTCTGCTACATGGCGAGGCAAAAGTTACCCTTGGTGGAGTAATCACACTTGAATTGGCAACAACCTCTTTTGCTTGATTAAGAATAACAATTGAACTGGAAGCAACCTTTTTTGCTTGAGCAGGATCCACACTTGAACTGGAAGCAGCTTGATTTTGTTCAACATGATTGACATTTGCATTAGAAGCACCTTGATTTGGATCAAAAGGATTGACAGTTGCAGTAGCAACACCATGATTTGGATCAGCAGGATTGACACTTGCAGTAGCAGCACCTTGATTTGGATCAACAGGATTGACACTTGCACTAGCACCAACTTGATTTGGATAAGTACCTTGAGAAGTTTGTGGTTGAGAACCATCCACATTTATCTGTTTGAGGCCGAGGAGGTGGTATTTTGCATGTTCTCAAATTATGATCTAATTGATGACATCTGCTACATCTATTTACAATGTTAATTCTCCTTAATTTTCTTCGATTTGAACCTTCTTCTGGCTCTCTCCTCCTAAGTTTTTTTTTGGCCTACCAGGCCCTTTTTTTTAAAGGGGTGGCAACAACTCTTCTTCATTAGTTTTTGGTCACCTCTTTTGACCATGAATAGGAGAAATGACTTGTTCATAACATCATTTATACAACTCCTTCTTGTAGTATCTGTGTACATAATCCTGTGTTGTACCCTCCTTAAAACCGATGGCTGAACATGCATATCTACATGGTATTCCAGTTAAATCCCAAAAAATTGCATGAACATGAGCATTTGTCTAAGTTGACAATAAACTTATCAGTAAACAAGCTATTTGTGACTTGTGTTTGGGAGTGATATTTTTCATGGCCACTAGACTTATGAAGAAAAGGGAGAACAAGATTACCTTTGTTGCTTTAAAGGATTCTGCACTGAAACTTGGACGGATAAAGTCTCACACTCCTACACAAGTTCTCTAGTTTTCCTCTATTTGATGTCATGGATACTTACTAGCTTGTTATTTCCCTTATGTTTTGGTTAGTAACTACTTTTATTTATTTTGTCTCTTGTTTTAGTAACTATTTTTTTTTTGGTGTTTTTGGTCCTTTATTTTTTTCTTTATATATAATTTTAGTCTTTATTATTAAGTAACAACATTAACTGATAATATGATTGTTAGATTGGGCGTTCAATAATTTTTTATGTCATCAAAAAGTCTAACAAGATTATCGCATTTAAAAAAATTATATTTTTAATCCTTCGTCAACTAGTTTGACGCGATAAACTAATAGAACGTTACATGATTGGTTAACTAATGATATACCATACCAATGAAGTGCTACAATATCACTTCCCACATATACTAAAATTAAACATAAAAATATTTCTGGCAATAAAGCAAAAAAATTTTAGGCAGTATAACTAAAATGAATTATCCTGTAAAATGAGACATTTAAAATAGAAGTATAATATTTTTAATAAATAAAAATATCCTGTAAAAAGAATAGAAGTATAATTTTTTTAATAAATAGTATGTTGTACAACTTTAAGAAATAATAAATTAAATCATGAAATTGTGATATTAAATAAGACTTTAGTACCCTCACCTTTAGCTTATGTCCATAAGGCCCATGATATTGATACTCGGTGTGATCTTGGCACCCTCACCTTTTTTTTGTTGACAAAATATCTTTAACGGAAACTATTATATAAAATTAAACAACGAAAATTACGGAAACTAATTTCACAAAAAAGCTAAAGAAGTATGGGTGAGAAGAAGAAGAAAAGGTTTGTTAATAAAATGGGCCTGTCCATAAGGATTACATTTTCAGCCCACATCCCACAGCAGCCCAACTCAGCCGACGCAATTATTAAACAACCTAACCCGCTTTACCAATTACCACCCCCGAGTGCTAGCATCCCCAAATTTTAGAATCAAACAAACAGTCCCAAGAACCCTATGCCTTCACAAACCCTAACGTGGATTCAGATCGTTTGTTCGCACTTCAATCTTCAAGCGATAAGTACACTCTTCTCTCCCCATTCACTCGCATTGACTTTTGCCCGTTGAAGTCTTTCTTTGGTGTCAAATTCAGACCAGGTTTGCCTTTCTCCCTCTCTCTTGTTATCTTATCGATTTTGGTTCATGCCATGCCTCTGTAACTTTCTTTCTTCATGTAATCCCTGCAGCAAGAATTTTGTTTCTGTACTTTATTTTCTACCAATTAAAACTTACAAGTCATCTATACTGACAATTGTTACAACTAATTAAAGCGGGTCAATTGATATATCTTGGGAATAACTTTTGTTTACATTATCACTTCTATTATTAATTTTTCTCTGGTGCATCTACTGTGAACACCTTAAAAATTGACCATGTGTTTGAGATTGTACTTAGCACTCCATTTTAGCCAAATGCACCTCGGCTAGCGACACACTTGCACTGAACATTACATATCTTACTTCCCTTAGAGCCATAGAAAGTATTTGCCGAGAAATACACTTGCTGAGATGACTAACTAGTTTTGTAAACTAGACATTGATTGGATCAATTTTAATTTTAACATGTCTGAAAGTATTGGTTTTCTATAAGCTAGACACTAACCAATTAGTTGATTGGATTGTCAGCATTAAGTATAAAACACATTTATGTAAAGTCTTTTTTATGTGCTATAAAACTGAAATTAATAAATTTAGACTTTGGTTTTCGGTGTTCTAAAGCACTGTTAATTGTTCTGTATGATGTTAAACAAAGTTGAAAAGGAAAAAAGGAAAAGGCCCAGAAAAAAATGCGTGAAGTAAAATGGGATGGTAAAATTGTGGAAAAATATAATATGATTATACTTATGCATGTCAATAACAGAATTTGGTGTTGGGGGAGTCATATCAGGGACACTTCAGGCCTTGTTTTTGGGGCTTGATGTATGAACTTTTGTTGCGAGCTTTGAGGTGGTGTGCTGGTAGTAAGTACTACTGTACTAGAGAGAGAAACAACGAGAAGGGAGAGAGTGAATTATCCAAAACAGTTGTGTCCGTGTGTGATCCAGTACTTTGACAAAACTATTAGATATAGAACTAGTCCTTTAATATGGTTATTAGTTAATGGTGTAAAACATGTGTGGAGTTTCATCAATGACAATTGATAATCACATTTCATCATGTACTACAAATTCATCTTCAAATACTAGCGCTAGTATAATCATTTTGTGTTGCATAATAAAAAAACATAACTTTCCTTTCTCAGCTGGGACATGTTTAGCAAACTTCTTCCTCATACATGCTGGTCTTTTCTTTCTCTTTTTTTAAACTTGAGTCTGTCTATTATTGTATAAGCACTTAGATATCATATAAGTTATTTTTATAATTGAAGAAATCAGTTTAAACTATTTTCACATAAGATATAAGTTGTTTTTATTTATCCTAGAATGCTTATTGAAATAAGTTGAAAACAACTTATGGACATATCATAAGCTATTTTAATAAGTTTTTGCACAGAAGTGCAGATAAGCCCAAATAAACTTTAAATAAGCTCTTCTAAACACACCTTAATTTGATCATGGCTTAGGAATGTGAATGCATGGTTCTGGCTTGAATATATTTAAAATGCTGAGAAATGTGATTATTTTAGTAGGGATCAGGTGCCAAATCCAAGGTCTCATATCTATAGATTCTATACTTATGATTGTTGAAACCTCATTGAAGCTCATCAAATTTGTTTCTAAAATAGGAAGCCTAACATAGTTTCTGTACTGAATGTGGGCTCCCACAGACTATGGCTTGCCTCAGTTTAAAGGTTTCTCCACCAGATGTGTACTGAAGTACGGCCTTTATTAAATTCAACCATGTTGTGCAGTTATTTAGGTTTTCAAAGAGGAAGATGGGGGAGGGGGAACCTGCGTTTTTATATTTTATTGTTGAATAGTAATTGAGTTATTATATTTATCATTTAATACTACTTTTCGTAAACTGTAAACTTTTTCCTACTTTGACAAGCTGAAAAATTAACATTGTGGATCATGACTCCCTTTGACTAGCTGGGAGGATTTACAAAATCTCCACAGTCAAATTTTTGGTTCCTTAATTCATGCTAATTAGTTTGTATTAGGGAACCATACCTCTGCATGGGAGAGTAATGAGTTATATATGTAACAGTACCCCTTGTACTGCTTTATCATATTAATATATTCTATTCATTTTTGCTGATAAAAAAAATGACTCCCTTTTTAACAGCTCAATTTGTTGGAAAATATGAAGCTGTGGATGTAATTGACTTACTGATATCAACATTGAAAGTAAGCCTTCCTTTTTAAATGCTGTCTGTCTCTGATTTGTTGTGATGTTCCTTTGTCATCTCCTTTCAATTGTCTCTTCATTCTCCCTCACCAGGTTGTGTTTCTTCCTGTGTTGGTTGGTGCATTTCTTAATCAATATTTCCAATCTCTTGTTAAATTTGGCATGCAGGTAAAGCCAATATTTTATAATTGCATCATTAAGCATAGGCAGCTTGTTACCACTTTTGTGAATGTCGGTTCAATTCCACATTTTTAAGCATTTCTTTAGACACCAATTTACTAGTTTTACATAGCAGACATTGCTTTCTTAAGACACAATTTTTATCTCATGTTCTAGTTTAGGATAGGAAATTTATTTGTTTGATTAATTGTCGTCTGCTCATTCTTTTTAATGTTCGTAGGAATCAAATTATCTCTCTTCCACTTTTTGTTGTTTTGTATACATGCTAAAATTTGCATTTTTTTTATAATGGGCTGCATGGGTTGGGCTAGGGCCAACCTATTTGAGAATTGAGTCAAATGATTATTTGGCAATTGCTAAGTTCACCCTTTAATTGGTAAACATACTTCATCCCTTTTTTTTAGTTACCCAAAATGCTTTTTTTTAATCTATAAATCGTTAAATCCTATTCTTTGCAGCCAATTCTCATAGTTCTTTAAACCCTTCTCACCTTTTTTTCTCCCCTCCCCCTCTTCTCTCTTCTATCAAAGGTATTGGAGTTCTATGTTAATCTTATTCCATTGCAATCCTGCTTCCAATCGTATTGTTTACCTAAATTTGTTCAATCAAATATTCGATTTTCTGTGCTGAGCTATAACATGTTTTTTTTGTAATTGTTATCCTTTTGGAAATTAATTTTTGGAATGTAAACATAACTATTTGAGAACGTAATTTTCTTAACATTTTTTTTTGGTTAATAGTTTTGGAGTTAAATTTCTAGAACATTCTCTATAATTTTTTTCAAGATGTTATGAATTTATTTATTTATTTGTGGCTAGGCATGGAAGACCATGTTAGTGAGATGTCTAAGGAGGTGACTATTCCAATTGATGGGGCAATAGATAAGTCTGTTGATTGTAGTGATGCATTCAACACTACAGAGGTAATTGTTAACTGTAAATTATTTTTTTCAAGTTATCATCATGTGACCATGAAAATCTCATTTTTTATTCATATTTTCAGGTTTTTCCTTCCCGAGAAGCTATGTTGAATTGGGCTCGAGATGTTGCAAAAGAGAATGGATTTGTCCTTATTATTTTGAGATCAGAGACATCTACAAGATCCACAAAATATACTAGATCTACAAGATGTAATCAAAGGAAGACATTTGTAATTATGGGTTGTGATAGAAGTGGAAAATATAGAGGACCATACAAGAATGCATTATCCCGGAAGGTGAGTGGTACTAGAAAATGTGAGTGTCCCTTCAAGCTAAAGGGAAAAGCATTGAAAAAGGCTGAAGGATGGATTGTTAAGGTAATGTGTGGTTGTCACAACCATGACTTAGAGGAAACATTAGTGGGTCATCCATATGCTGGTCGGTTGAGTGCTGAAGAGAAGTCTTTGGTTGATGCTTTGACAAAGAGCATGATGAAGCCTAAAGACATTTTATTAACATTGAAAGATCATAACATGGGTAATGTCACTACTATCAAGCAGATTTACAATGCCCGACAGGCTTATCGATCCTCTAAAAAAGGTTCAGAAATGCAGCACCTGTTGAAATTATTGGAACATGATCGATATGTGTATTGGCACAGAAAAGTGGACGATTCCGATGCTATTAGAGATATATTCTGGACACATCCAGATGCCATTAAACTTCTGGGTGCTTTCAACACTGTATTGATCATTGATAGTACTTATAAAACCACTAGGTATCAGTTACCACTGCTTGAGATTGTTGGTGTTACTTCAACAGAGTTAACATTCTCTGTTGCATTTGCTTTTGTGGAGTCTGAGCGAGCTGATAACTTCACTTGGGCACTACAAAAGCTAAGAGGATTGATTGTCAAAGAGGATGACATGCCCCAAGTGATTGTGACTGTCGGAGACATTGCTTTGATGAGTGCAGTGCAGGTGGTCTTTCCGAGCTCTTCTAATTTGTTATGTCGTTTTCATATCAACCAAAATGTGAAGGCTAAATGCAAGTCAATAGTTCATTCAAAGGAGAAACAAGACATGGTGATGGATGCATGGGATGTTATTGTGAATTCTCCTAATGAAGGTGAATATATGCAGCGTCTGGCATTTTTTGAAAATGTTTGCTTAGACTTTCCTATTTTTGGTGATTATGTGAAAAATACATGGCTGATTCCACACAAGGAAAAATTTGTCACTGCATGGACAAATCGGGTGATGCATTTGGGTAACACAGCAACCAATAGGTATGCCCAAACTTATATTTTAATAATTTATCAGAAAAAATATATTATTATTATGCTAATTATTATTGTTTATTTATTATTATTATTATTATTATTATTATTATTATGTGTTACTTGACAGGGTTGAGGCGACACATTGGAGGTTGAAGACTTTGCTTCAAGATAGCAAGGAGGATATGTGTAGTTATTGGGATGCTATGAAGAACATGATTACATTGCAACACACAGAGATTGAGGCATCATTCGAGAAAAGCAAAAACGTAGTGGAACACCGGCATAATACTCCATTCTACGTCAAATTGGTGGGATTTGTATCAAGGAGTGCATTGAGTCATATAACTGAGGAGTATGATCGAGTTAAGACTGCTGGTATTGATAGTTCTATCTGTGGGTGCATAGTTAGAACTACACATGGTCTACCTTGTGCATGTGAACTTGCTAGGTACAGCACGATGTGTCACCCAATTCCCTTGGAGGCAATTCATGCTCATTGGAGGAAGTTAAAGTTTAGTGACCACGGAACAAATGACAATGGGTCTGAGTTATCATTGCAACCTGAAGTTGATGCTTTGTACAAGCGATTTCAGGAACTTGATTATGCTGGGAAAATTATTCTAATGGCTAAATTGCATGAAATGGCATTTCCTGATACAGCTTTGAAGTGTCTACCTCCTGAAGAGGTAGGAACAAAGGGTGCTCCAGAGGGTCTACGGTGGAAAAGTGATGGATCAACTAAATTTGACCCTTCATATTTGGAGCTTGCATTGCGTCCTGCCCGTGATAGCACATCATCTCTCTCTTCATCTCAGAAAACAGTCCATGAGTCTAAACGCAGGAGAGTTCTGCCAATGATGGACCAATTTCCGGTTGAGATCCATCCATTTATTGAAGACATTATTGATGTGAAAGGAGATTCAAATTGTGGTTATCGTGCTGTTGCAGCTCAACTTGGTATGGGTGAGGAGTCATGGGCTCTAGTCCGTCAGGATTTAATTAGAGAGCTTCAACAGTGGCAAGATAATTATGCGAAACTCTTTGGTAGCAATGACCGAGTGGCTGAACTGAGGAAATCTTTGTATGTTGGCAAGCAGGCATCTGTCGCTAGTTGGATGACCATACCAGATATGGGCTATGTAATTGCCTCAAGATATAACGTGGTCCTAGTCACTTTATCCTTGCAGGAGTGCATGACCTTTTTCCCTCTTAGAGGACGACCACCACTATCTCAGTCAAGTCACCGTCTTATTTCCATTGGGTTTGTGCATAAATGTCACTTTGTACAGGTATGATATGATGCATTTTATTTTAAATTAAATCTTTAATTTATTTAAGTTACTGACTGTTTAATTTTGACTAATATACAGGTTGTTTTGAAGGCTGACTCAGCAATACCTCCCACCGCTTTGCAGTGGTCAAGATACTGTAATGCTGAATCTCGCTCTTGGGAAACTTCATATGTTAGTCGCATGCAACAATTTAGGTCGTTGTTTCCACAAAAAGAAATAGGTTATGTAGACATTATTGAGGATTAGTTAGTGCCAAATTCGCCACTTGTACCCTCCAGGTTAGGTTTCCTGTCTTCCTCTCACGTGTTCTGAAAGCTGGTTCATGTCAAGCCTGTGTAACTTTTTTCATTTACTTAATGCAATCCCTGCAACAAGAATTTTGTCTATATTTTATTTTCCACCTATTAAAACTTGTTGATTGATTTATTATCTGTACCCGATGTTTGATACAGATTATTTGTTTAATGACCAAGACTAACAACCCATGGAAACCTTTTTGAACCTGATGCGAGGATCACAGACTTCTTAATATTACAAGGAGGGTTGCTAGGGTATCTTTAGAAATCCAAGGGTTTTGGTACAATTGTTTTTGAACCAATGGTTAAATGAGTTTGAGCACACCAAGGAAGAGTTTCTCAATGTAGAAAAAAACCCTTTAATTTCCGAGGATATCATAGAATTTCGCATAATACTATACATGTATTGAATGTTAAAGCATTAAGTGCTGACTATTAGGCACAAGCAAAAACTCCTGCAGAAGTAAGATATAGATGAAGCAGGTCAATTGATATAACTCGGGGACAACTTTTAAAGTCTTTTAATTTGTTTGTACTCTGGTGATGGATTACACTATCACTTCTATTTTTTCTATTGCATGTCTACAGTGAACACCTTAAAATCGATATTGTGCTTGAGATTGTATTTAGCTCTGTATTTTAACCAAATGCACCATACTTCACCTAGCAGCACACTTGCACAAAACATTACCTGCCTTACTGCCCTTTGAGCGAGAGAGGATTTCCAGAGTACTCTTGATGAGATGACTTACTAGTTTTATAAACTTAACATTGGTTGGATCAATTTTAATTTGCGAGGTTTTGGAGGTTCTATAAACTAGACACCGTTAGTTTATTGAGTTGTTGGCATTAAGTATAAAATGCATTGATGCAAAGTCTTTTCTATGTGCTACAAATTAATAAAATTTAGACTTTGGGTTTTGGTGCTGTAAAGCACTGTCAATTGTTTCGTATGATATTAAAGAAAATGAAAAGGAGATAAATGGAAAAGGAAAAAAAAATGCGATGTCAAAAGGGATTGTAAAATCGTGGAAAAATATAATGTTTATACTTAGGCATGTCAATAACAGAATTTGGTGTCGGGAGTCACATTGTGTATGATTTTTTGACGCGAGCTTTTAAGTGGTGTGTCGGTAGTATATGGCTATCTCGATTTCGTATATTTTGATCTTCAGATTATTTTACACAGAGTAAGAAATATTTAATAGAACTGAAAATTATTATATTTAGACTAAAATGTCTTCATTTAATATCTTATTTTTTAATAACTGTACCACTGATAGTGAGTATTAAACCAGAATATATTTGAGAAAAAAATATTAATTATACTTTGAAACTCTAAAATATCAATTATTTAGAGAAAAAAAATTAAACACCTAAAACATAAAAAAATATTGAAGGTGGGAGTAGTATGTTTAATTGTATACAACTAGAGAGAGAAACAAAGGGGAGGGAAAGAGTGGACCATCCAAAACAGATGTCTAGGTGGCGTGAGTGATCCACTATGATACAAATCCTTTTACATGGTTATTAGATAATGATGAAAAAAGGTGTTTCATCAATGATAATTGATAATGAAATAGTTTGTTTAAACTTTTAAAAAGTAATTTTAAAATATTTTTTTTTAAAAAAATGATTTTTAATAAATAAATATGATTTATTTATCAAAATAAAAAAAATTAAGTAGAAAGTTTTAGATAAACATACTAAAAAAAAGTTAATTATTTTATAAAAATAAATATTTTTTAATAAATTAATTTAAACAAACTGGTCCAATAAATACTTTATTTTATAATACAAATTCATTCAAGTACTAGCGTTAGTATAATTATTTTGCGTTGCGTAATAAGAAAACATAAACTTTTTGGAGGGGCAAAAATAATTAAGACTATAATATATGACTTAAATATAATGACTTTGATGATATCATTTTTTATGGGTGATTTTCAACATTTAATGATATTCAAATATTAACTATTTCATCAACGAAGTGTTTTTTTTACGATATTAAAATATTGTTTTCTACTTTATCACTCTTTAATTTTTTTTATGACTTTTATAACTTTATCTACTAATAAATAAAAAATTTTGGATTTTCTTTTGTAAAATTTGTGTGAAAAGTCTACAAAACATATTAAGTTATTTTATGTAAAACAAAATTTATACGAGAACACGTAGAAAACATAACAACAATTCAATGAAATTTTGAAAAAAATTAAGGAAATAATAATAATTTTGCCAAATTTGAAGAAAATTTTGCAAGAAAATCACCAATTTCATAAAAGAATTTGCATAAAAAATCGACTAGAAAATCCACAAGCAATTTTTTTTAAAAGTTATATTGTATAAACTTTTCTATATAGAATAAGAATATAAATGTCATGAAAAATGTATTATAAAAATGATTGATTAATGAAATAGCTCATGTATAACAAGTAATATTAATATTTAAAATTATCCATAATAATTGATGTTATAAAAAAATCTTAAAGTATAATATTAGCATAAAATTATCAATAATAATAATAAAACAAAGATATTTTATGTTTATTCATCAACGATTTAAAATCACTAATAATTGATAAAAAATTAAAAATAGTTAAACTGTAAATAATATATATATATATATATATATATATATATATATATATATATATATATATATATATATATATGATTAAATTACACTAGTGTAACTTTGAGAACTATTATATTATTTTTATAATTTGATATATAATGTGATTTTTATTGATCAAATCATTAAATTATATATACATATTATCAAGTTTGTGTCAAATTTTATCAAAATTGAAAACAAGAAGAAGTTAATCAAATGATCTATATTTTACTATATTTTAAAAATATTTATATTGTGTCAATTTTAATCTATATGAACGAGATAACAAATGATTTTGGATTAATATAAAATTTTACATATGTGATCTATGTGAAGGTAACTTTCAGTCTAATGATAAGTTTTAAGAAAATATTATCTAGTTGAAAGTAATAGAGTGATATAATAGTTATCAAAATTACAACGTTATAAAGTTTTTGGGATTTGTGTGCTCTTTGGTGAGAACCTTTAAGGGGGTGTTTGGTTTGGTTGTTTTCTGTTTTCATTTTCACTAGAAATGAAAAATGACGATGAAAATGTGTTTGGTTAGATTTATGTTTTCATTTTCACTGAAAATATTTTCCAAAACGAACAAAAAACTGGAAACAATAAAATCTCGTTTTCAGTTTAAACCAGGAACCTCATTTTGGATAAAATGAAAACGTGTTGACAAGAAATATAATTTTAAGAAAATCTAAAAATACATTTCCTTTTGAAAATATATTTTCAGTGTTTTTATTTCTTGAGAGCAGAAAACAAGAAGTCAAACCAAACATATTTTCAGAATTCTAATCTTTTGAAAATGAAAACAATTTTCAGAAAATAAAAACAGAAAATGAAAATGCAAACTAAACATACCCTAAGGGATCCAAATGGTTTAGACTTGACTAGACCTTTATGACCCTCGCTTGTAAATGGACCTTTATGTGCCTTTAAATGTCTTTTATATTGTGATCATTATCCTAGTTAGTCCTATACACACACGTGATTTGCTATCAAGAAAAGAATTATAATAGCTAAATGATGGTGTATAATATCGATTAGCCATAGAATTATAATAGCTAAATGATGGTGTATAATATCCATTAGCTATAGACCTTCGATTACTGAATCTAATCCTCCATGAAAAGTAAATTTTTTTTTACATATTTTAACCAATTCAAGGTGAAAAACGGGGTTGCTCTCTCAGCAAAACTCAAATAAAGTTGAGCCAAAAGATTCTGATTCAAGATAAATTCATGAGGAAGCCAAATCTCTTTGGGGGGCACATGGCCCCTTTAGTTCCTATGAAGATCCACCATTGGAATGTTGCATAATATTTTCATTTTTCATGATGATATTATTAGTTCACTCAAGGATGATGGATATTTTATTCACTATTTCTTAATTATTCCTAGATGGTCTCCTCTAACATATAATCAATTTGGTTCTGGAGCTTTCTTAAGGGATCACAATGCGACATGGATCTTGGGGTTCTCCATTTTTATGGTATCGAGGATGTAGAGAAGGCAGAACTTTTGGCAATCTTTCATGGTCGAAATCTTATTTGGAATCGAAGTTTTGGTAATGTTTGTTGATAGGCCATTGAGAGTTGTCCTTTGTGTTAGTCTTTCGGGAAGCTAAAGTTTGTGCTCATTTTTTAGCTAAAGCTGGGGTGAACTAATCTCAATCTTTGTTAGTTTGGGATCCCTCACCTAGAATCCTTCCTTCTTAGGGATATCCTAGGTTGAGTTTTGTTGTTCCATTGAATGAAAAAGATGCAATGTTTGCTAACAATACGCATGATTGATAATGTGATTTGTCAAAGTGTAAAATTAGGCATTAATACTTGTTAAATATTGTGATGAATTTTACTTTTTATCCTAACACCACAATTTTATCCAAAATGTTTTTGTCTTTATATTTAATAAAAATCAACAATTGAATAAATTTTACTAATAATATTAAAATATGTAAAATTATAACGAAATTAATACATCAAACATAGTATATGTCCTGTGAATGCACATGACATACATAATAAGATTGAAGTGTGATATTTAATTCAGACTGTTTATCCAATATGATTTGTTTAAGTGTAAAAATAGACATAAGCGATTGAAAGGGCATGACAATTTTTACTTGGATATTATTATTATTATTATTATTTTAAAAAAATTGTCACCTTATTAAATAAAATTAAATATAAATTCATAAACGTAAGAAACTAGATATTTCTTTAATTCACATAAACATTAATTAATTCTTAATAAAAGAAAAATATATTATAATAACTTAAAGGTGATAGAAATCCTAATAAACTAACTAAAGCTATATAAAACTTAATTTTCTTTTCAGTTTTAAAATGGCTTATTTTTTTTAAATTAGATTAGATACCTTATTAGATAAAACTAAATATCTATATATTAAGAAGTAAGAAAATATATAATTATCCTAAATAACATGAATAAAGATAGGAAAATATTATCGTTAAATCATAATACGTGGATTCTCGTTGTAAATTTCAAAATACTATTTTCATAATAACATGGATTACTTTAACCGGTTTGAAAACCAAAAAGTGCAAAAGCATTTTTATTAAAATACGTGCATATGAATCAGAAGCATTGTAATTGTTTTCAAGAACCATACATGGATCTTGGACATTGACAATCATGCATGGATCTTAATGTTCAAAGAAGATCACATACCTACTTGTTTGTTTTTTTGTTCCAAGTTCCTCTACAATCTTCAAAGCTTGATTTTATATATTATGATTTCAACTTTCCACCACTTAATATTTGGTCATTTGGCTCACAGTCACTGCCAAAATACCGTCAATCTCCTTGAGAATATTTAAGATAGCAACTGAAATTAGTAAACAAAAATCAAGCAGTGATGAAGAAATTCTTTAAACAACTTAAATCTATGTTTAAAAACTAAGAACCTAATTACTCCATTGTATGGTAATATGTTTGATCTCTAATATGTAAGAACCTAATTACTCCATTGTATGGTAATATGTTTAAATCTATGTTTAAAAAATAAGAACCTAATTACTTCTTTTAACTAACAATTATATACCATTAATTTTTATACAAAATATTTATAATACAAAATTCATCCAACAGTACCCTAAAGCTAAATTACGTTAATACTATTTCAAAACACGTATTATTACAAAAAAAAAAAAAAACACATGACATCTTTCCTACATGTCATGAAAATAATCAATAATTACTAATTTTTTTAACAATTTTTTTCAATGTGTACTAACAAATATTTAATAAAAAATTCATATTTAAACTTATTATGAAAGGTAGACTTGTTATTGAATTATTAAATATAAAATATGAAAAAAGTTAAAAATATCTTATTTTTGTGTGACATGGTGTCTTTCATCGCTTTATCAATCTCGTCATCATTAAATCTAGGGATTAAAACAATAGTTATTGTATATTTCATAATTTGAGAATTATAATCTTCAATCAATCTAATGACACTTGTTTATATGAGATTTAAAAATAAGAACTCATTTAATTGGAAGAAAAAAAAAGTTTAATAATTAGATATTAATTATATAATAACTAAATTTTAATGAAATATAATATTTAGATCATGTTTCTTAAAAAGGATAAAATTACTATTAATTTAATAAAAAGTTAGGAGATAAAAAATATTATATAATAACTAAATTTGATAAAAAAATTTTATTGAGATAAGATTTCTTAAAAAAAGATTACTATTGATTTTATAATTTTTAAAAAATTAATGTTAAGAGATAAAAAATAATTACATAATAATTTAATTTTTTTAAAAAAATATAATTTTCAGTTTCAATTTTCAATTTATATTTATTTATTAAATAACAAAATCAAATTTATTTTAAATAAATAAATTCAACTTGAAAGTCATTAGCATGCACTCAAATTACCCCGACCCAACTGTGTAAAAAAATAAATTGTAATCCCACTAGGTGAGCTTGAGTGGACAGTTCTGTTATTTGTGTCTTCATTTTATAAAATAATACATTTTTTTAACTACCATACTTAGTTTTTTTGATTATCTAGTGGGAGATCAAAGTATTTCTACAATTTTGGATTCTTCAGGTTGATTATGAATTCATTATTAAAAAAAATCATGTTTTCACAATATTAAATCTAAGTCAGTTTTTTAAAAAATCAATGTAGAAAAATGAATGATTGATATTTTTAAAATCAATTTCAAATTTTGTCACAAGTTTCTCATCCTTATCTAAAAATGTATTTTGTGAAAATTGAATTTAAACATTCCTTAAAAATTTAGTGTGTGTTGGGAACTAAAATTATAGCAAGTGAATATACACTTGATCTTGTCAACTAACTAATATCTATGCATTTACTTAACAGGTGAGAAATTAGAGAGGGAATTAAGTGAATCTCAAATAAGGTAAAATCCGAAGACTTTTACACGTGTACAAGCTTGACGACTATAAAAAAAAGTCAATTGATCTGGTGTGTATATATTTACAAATACAAGGTAGACATTTCTAAATTTGGTCTAACTCTTAATGTATAGTCTTTTGCTTTTTATTTGAACCTTCCCGGGCATCGGAATGAAGCTTCCAATCAAGTTCATCATGTGTTCCCCAAGTAGCGCTTTCAACATCAGCATCTGCAACCTTTCAACCATACCAAGACTTTATTATCACCTTCTTAAGAAATGTTATGAAACACATTTTTTACTACTACAAAAATCTTAAAATCCTGTGGATTTCATCCCTTATCTAATAAACTCTGCTTGCAATTTTAACAAATAAAAAATATATATTAAAAAATGTCTTGTTATCGCTTCTGTCCTTTTACATCTATTCAGAAGGTGCTACCTCATCAGTTTCTGTCTCTAACACTGCAAACAACTCCTGTGGGGAGAAAGTTGATTTGATGCTTCTGGTATCGACTCCTTTGTCTTTCAAGCATTTGAGGATCTCAACCATAGAATCAATTCCAGACTTAGGATGTGGAACTCTCAAATATTGAACTTTACTTCCGCTACCTTTGCTGCTCTCAACACCTTCAAGATTTGCTTCAAGCTCAACATTTTTCCTTTGCAACTCTTCTCTGCATCCTTGTAGCCGTACAATCTCCTTTGCCGCCATTTGAATTACAGAATTATTATCCGTCTGCCAAGAAAGATAAAAAAAAAATAAAATTAGAGATTGGAAAAGGTTAACTAATTAAAACCCATATCATTCTATACATACTTTTGTTCCTTGTGGTAATATTGAATGCAGCGCCAAACAACACTGCCTCTGCCTCTGTCTTCTCATTCTTTCGTTGATCATGTGCCTGAAACTACGGTTTCTCTCATTCTCTTGTACGTTATTTCTCTCCACAGGCCAAGGCCAACTTTTTCTCAAGAACGCAAGCATTTTCTTACTCATGATCTGGGAATTTGACCCGTTTAGAGAATTAATTCTTCTGGGTAGGTCTCTATATTGAACAAAAGCGCTTGGAGTTGCTGCAGGAGGGGAAGCTTCAGCCTTGTTAATCTGGGAATATTGAACTAAATCACTTTGATCAGTGGCCAAAAAAGGTTCATCCCAGAAAATCTCACCGAGAATTTTCTCAGGAAAAAAGCGATCCATGACCTGTAGTATTATTGTGATTAATTTAGTCAAGAGTATAAGAGACAAAAGGTGTATTTATATGCAGTGGATATATGGGGTGCGGCACATTGAAAACATGGTCAATTAAGTTGTTTTGACCACTCGTGGTTCAAAGTTTATACACTTAATTAAGCTTCAGCTGATTTATTTTGGTGGTAGCCCCCGATCAAGAATTCACCAAATGGTGGACCGATAGATCACCCACCTTTCGTGAAACTAGTCAACTTTGTTACCATTGCGAATGGTAAAAGCAATAATAAAATAAAATAATCACTACTTGGCAATAAGTCAATAACCCAAATAAAGAATGTTGACACAGCATTGAGTTTTTTACTATCAAGGAAATATAAGGAGAACTTACCAGTCTTTTTAAGTTAATAAAACAATATTAAAAATATCATAAATTTATTTGGAAATTTTTTCTTGTGATTTTTAAGATGCAAAATTTATGAAAGAAACATTTTGAATCTTAAAATTTATTTTCAAGTCATTTTATTTTCAACTTAAAGAGATATTTTAAATCCTAAAATATTATTTTCAACTTAAAGGTAAAAAAATATTTATTTTCAACTTTTCAATTTAAAGTTATTTACTGGCTTTATATATTTTAAACTTAAATATTACTTTTAAGTTAAAAATTATTAGGTAATTTATTTATTATTTATTTTGCAATCTATAATAGAAGAAGAAGATGGAAAGTTTCTAAAATATTTGACCCAACGTATCCTTTTAAGTAGGAGACAAAGTCAAAATAAGGTGGGCCAAAACTACATTAAAAGGACGATCGAGGTTCATTCTTAAAAAAAAATATTCTTAAGGCTAATAATTTATTAAGTACGTATTAACTCTTTTTTTTTTAAAATGTAATAATAAATAATTATTTTGGATCTAAAGTAAGGAATTCCACTTTAATATTAAGCCTAGTAGCCGACCTTGCAATAGAGAGTGAGATTTGCATTATTTAATATTAATTAATAGTATTTATTTGTATTTTATCTAATGAAAAAACATATTGAAAACAATGTATTAGAGTAGTGATAAGTCATTAATTTGGCATGTTATAAAGGGAGTTTTGAGGGGTGAAGTTGTCTATCCCTCCATGATTTTGTTGGCAAATTTCTCCCTAGCTGAATTATACAGAATGCTGAGGTTGATGTGAAAGATGGAGAATCAAGGCAAAAACTTGAAGAATTCTATGGAAAAATGAGCTTTTGACAAGGAGCACGACCGTCATGAAATGAGGACAACTGTACTAAATCTGTAGAATGGAAAACCTCATCAAGGATATGCTACATTGAACACGACCGTGGTTCATTTTAGATAAAAGTGTATAACTCCCAGGGCTTTAAACTTTTACTTACTGGAGTGTTGATGTTTTTACAGAGTAACATCACCACACAACCACAAAATTGATCATTTTTAGGCATTTGCATAACTGGATTCCCAAATAAAATAACACACACAAGCACCTTTCATGCTAACGCGAGATTACATTTGATTAGCCAGTCTTTATTAATCAAATGCAATTAATTAGTTACAAGGAATTGCCATAAACTGTACATAATTTGTTACGTACAATATATATAATTTGCATGCCTCTATGAGTTGCCGCAGTCTATCACCGCCCTTTGTCAAACCTTATTATTAGACTCTCTGCGAAGCTTAATGATCCTCATAATAATGTGACAATCATTTTTCTAAAATAAAAAATGCGCTCTACCATATGTTAAAAATTAATCAAATCATTTTATGATTTTAATTACTCAATTAAGTTTGTTCTTTGAATCTTATCAGCAGTCTAAGTACATATGTAACGATTTTATTAGCTTAAATTACTTGGATTTTTGTTATGATGCTGTATAATCTCTTTTAAAAAATTTGACTAGTCACCTTTAATAGTATTTCTTCTTTTAATCACATTTTTTTTATCAATAAAAATTAAATTTAAAACTTTACTTAAGGGATCTAAGTTAAATATGTATTACTCGGACTAATAATTTATTAGTGTTATGGTGTCGTAAATAAATTTTTAAAATGTGAATGAAATATTTATTTTGAATTTTAAAAATATATATTGAACATTATTTGTATTGAATTTTGGATGGTTCTCTCGAAAGCATGGACAATTTTTTTGTATCTTATTTTTATTTTTCAAAGAAAATTGTACATGGTTATTTTACATGAGATGAAATTATATGTGTTATTAAATTAGATTAAAATTGAATGGAGTAGCAGTGAAGTAGTAGAAGAAAAAGAACAGGTAGGAGTTCAAATTCTGTTACCTCAAACAAAATTGCCTCAGAAAAAAAAAACATGACAATAAGAAAAAAAAATATTCGTTAAAGCTTGATTCATATTCAGAGGTTTTTTGAAAAAAAAATGGCATGTTAGATATGATGAGGTATGGTT
This sequence comes from Glycine max, assembly GCF_000004515.6. Lineage (NCBI taxonomy): Eukaryota > Viridiplantae > Streptophyta > Magnoliopsida > Fabales > Fabaceae > Glycine > Glycine max. The sequence continues at coordinate 86,916 of NC_016089.4, read as the reverse complement.
CTTATTCATAAATAGGTTTGATTACCCTTATACACATTCAATTATATATAAAATCTCCTTTTCTAATTGAAAAAAAACTTGAATGAAGTCGTAAAGTACTAAAAGATTGAAGAAAGAGAACAAGGGAAGAGTTTAAATTCTGCACGTGCTGAACTATTTATTCAATCATCTAATTCAGAACATACAAAAGATGCCATTATTTAATTTTTGCCCAATCAAGTGGCCGTAAGGGGCAACACACTTGTTTAGGCACACATACATATATATAAATAGTAAAAAAAACACACACACCTGTAATCAACCGATGTGACCTCGATTTAATGTTTCTCCAAAACAAGCCTAGTTCAATGACTCAAGCTTTTAGGTTGCGGGCAGAATTGCAGTTGTGGACCTCGATTTAAAAGCATGGTCAGCAACATTACCACCATGGCAGCACTTGTAATTAACCGATGTGACCTCCATCACACGTCCACAAGAGGCATTCGGGCATGTTATGGTTGCTAGGACATCCAAAGTGTTAAATTCGCATGGTTGAGGAGCAGGTAGATCACGCTGTGTGTCGTAGTATTCTTGGAATGCAATGTCAAAGCCTTCTTTCAGGAGCACTCTTTCTTTCCACTTTGCTTGAGGCAGAGCAATCACAGTCCAAATTCTCGGAGTGCTTCTTTTGCCTCTTGCCTTCTATGCCAATCCAGAATCGAGGAACTATCTTGGGGTCTTCCTTTCCTAAATGGTAATAGTCTATTATTGCATCTGCCCTCCTTATTGTGTATATCGTGCCTTTTATTTTTATCCACTGCCGCAGTGAATTCTCGGCTCCACTGAAGATATACCTATCACCTTTCACCTGATCATTCATGTGATAATTGCACATATTATATACATTAAAAGTCTCCACTAGGAAACCTGCCCACCTCCCTCTAAATTCTGAATGCATGTACTATTTTCTCTATTAAGTGTTAACAAATTTTAATCGATGTCAAAAAAAATCCTATGTAAAGAGAATCCTAAAAGTATCATTAAAAGAACATTTTATTTTTTTATAAGCAGAACTAACTTGATTTCATTAAATAATAAAACTTGGCATAAGGTGTGACCAAGTTAGAATCCTCAAAAGAATATTAATTATATAAATATATACTTTTAATTGTTTTAAAAGTAAATATTAAATGCTTTTATATCTATTCAATAAATACTTTTCATAAAACTTTTCTATTTTTAAAGAGTAAATTAAATAATATATTTGTTTTTAACCTTTTATCATCCACTCACAAAATCCTTATATAAATTAAATTGATTGACTTTTGTAATGATTATCTCAAATTAATCATAGCTGTCTATAAACTAACTAAACTGTTATTGTTTTTACTTGTATACCATGAAGGTTTGTTTTCTTGGCCTCATGCCAGAACCATTTCCATTTCTGAGCAAGTAAGTAAGCATTTCCATTTCTGAGCAAGTAGGTAAGCTTCGGATTTCCTGAAAGGGAATGCGTGGATCCCCATTCGAAAATGATGTCCAAGGCATCATCGTTCAACATGGTACCTTGGGGTTTCACCACTAGAAGGATAGGTTTACCCTGGAACTTGAGATCCTCTTCCATTAGCCTGATGCTAGGTAAGGGTACTTGAGCACACTTGTTACGTGCTGCACTTGTTGCTGAACTTTGAGGGTCAGCACCTCCAGAAGAAGAAGAAGAAGAGAAGGAGAAGAAGGCTAAGGGAAGGGACTATGCTATTTCTCATTCATTCATGCCCATGCTGTTATTACATATTCCTATTTATACTGAATTCTATACAACTAATTTTGGCATTAATTTTGTGCTCTTCTAGAATATTCAGCATGCGCTCCTACACTACCCCTACTTCAAACGAAATCCCTAAGGTAGCAGGCCTCACAATTCTCCTCATGTTTGTTGTTGTTTGCTGCCCTTGTGCCTCCTTCTACCTATCACTCCCAGCCCCATCAAAAACACATTATCCTCAAGGTGTTGGGGGATAAACGCATTGCTTCCAAAAGTGATACCGGGGTCCCAAGGTTTATTCCGGCGAATTGCACCTAGTTTAGCAGGTGCGCAGAATGCAACGATCGTTAATGGAAGCTTGTATGTAGCCATGGCAGTCCCACAAGGAGAAACAATGCTGAAGAGTTTGTTGAAGGAAATGATAGTGCGAACAAGACCGGATAGATGAAGAACAGGCATAGGAAGCGGGCCCGACAAGGTTGTGGGCCGCGGCTGTATGGGTACCAAAGGCGAAAGTGGTGGCAGAGGAGGCGATGGAGACGTCATGGCTGGCGGAGGTTGCACAGTCGTGGGTGCGATGAGCATGGGTGATGGAGTTGACTTGAGCGGAGGAGGTGATGGCGGAGGCAACGGTGGAGGCGACGGCGGAGTCTGCGACAGAGGCAGTAATGGTGTGGAGCATGGAGGTCGGGTCGATATGGAGAGCGGAGACGGCGATGCTGACTACGCAAGGGAAGACAATGGAAGGTGATGGCTGGTTCTCGGAGGCAGTTTAAGGAGGAGGGCATCCAGTTGGGAGTCGAGGCGACGTGTAACGGCATCAAGTTTGGTCAAGGCGGCCTCAAGACGGTCCTCAACAGCCATGGAAGTTTCGTTTGGCGACGAGTAGTGTGGGTGGTGGTAGTGGAAGGTGGAAGCTTCGTACGGCGAGTGGCAGCCATGAAAGCTTCATATGGTGAGTGTTAGCCATGGAAGTTGGTATGGCAGCCATAGGCTCTCAATGAAAGCATCAAATTATTACGTGTTGCGCTTGTTGCTGAACTTCGAAGGTCAGCACCTCCAGAAGAAGAAGACGAAGAGAAGGAGAAAAATGCTAAGGGAAGGGACTATGCTATTTCTCATTCATTCATGCCCATGCTGTTATTACATATCCCTATTTATATTGAATTCTATACAACTAATTTTGGCATTTTGTGCTCTTCTAGAATATTCAGCATGCCCGCCTACATTACCCCTGCTTCAAACGAAATCCCTGAGGTAGCAGGCCTCACAATTCTCCTCATGTTTGTTGTTGTTTACATCCGTGTGTTTGCTGCCCCTGTGCCTCCTTCTACCTATCAACACTCCACCACCACGTACCACTTTATGTCACTCTTCAAAGTGTTGAAAAGTTCCCTCCTAGCATCCCCCCATTTGTTCTCGATCGGGATCCACAAAATCTTGAATTCCTCTTTCTTGAAACCGCTCTTGTCATTTGGATCTTCCACAAGTCTCTCATAGATTGAATTCAGAAGCCGAATCTCGTCTTCAATTCTGACCAATCCCGAAATGAATAGCAACAACACATACTTCTCCTTGAAAACCTCAACATTCTATATATTTACACAAAAAAGTTATAAAAGGACACGCACGCGTGGTTATAATACTTGAACACTAAGTTAAACCTAGAGTGCATTACACAATATATAGGAGGCAAAAATAATAAGAAAAATGATTGGTGGACAACTTTATATGTTATTTGCACTTAGTGAAATAAAGAAATAATATAGAAAAATAAGTATAATAAGTTATATTAGGTTTTTCTAAAAAGAAAAAAGTATGATGAGTGATATTTTTTTATCAACAAATGATATGATGATAAAAAAAGAAAGAAAACAAAATTAACAAGGGTTGATAGAGTGTTTGTAAAATCATTTAATGGTACGAACCACATTCCTGTTGGCGTTGCCATCATATATTTGAAACTTATATCCATTTTGATCGATCAGAAGCTTCAAAAAGTCTACAATATGTCTTTAGGCTTTTTAAAGGCCCTCTTACGCCGCCGGTAGTCTTCTATGCTAGCTGCAGTAATAAAATGAGAGGGAGTGATTTCTTTTCATTACGTTAAGTAGAAACTAGAAATTTGAGAGGATATTAATTGAAGGAAGCATGTGAAAACACTAATTAAGCACACAACCTTTTTGTTGCTCGCATATCTCTAGTTGCTGCTTGAACTCATCCAGAGCGGGAGAAAGTTTGGCACGGAAGTCCGATAATGCATAGTTCCTGAAACACAGAAAAAAGTTTATCAATTTGTTAATAACATTTCACCAGAAGTATATATAATATAGGTTTAGTTTAGATACAAAAGTTTAACAACGCAATTTATGAAAAAGATAAAAATAAGAAACTAAAAAAAATTAAACTATTCTATAAACTAAAATCAGTTTATAATTTATATTTAAGGTTTAATTAATAATTACTTGTATGATCTTTATAACTACACACAATCTATAGGCTTTAGTTCTTACATTTAGAAACTGACTATTTTATTTTCTATATACACACTTTTCAATTCCCACAATTTTGATCGAACAATTAAAATTGATTAACGAATGTATGTAAAGGCTGAGACGGATCCAAAAATATATCAAAAAGGACAAAAAAATATTCTTTTACACAATAGTTTAAATATCTAACTTTAATAAATAATAAGTTTTAAAAAAATAGTTATTATTAATTTTATATATAAAATTAGAGATAAGATCTATCCTCAGAAAAAATTAACATCTTCAGTTGATATGATAATTGTCTTTAGAATTTGGTGATCCCATATAAAAACATTTAACATGATCCTTGGTGAGAAGAACAAACAAAAAAGAGTATGGAAACATTAATTAACTTACGAAACAGGCTGGATGTTGGTGTTGCAAGCGACAAACAGTAAACAAGGAGGGGGATGAGCTGCAAGGCATCTGAGAGAGCGGGAACATCCTCAGTCTCCTAGGTTTCAGCAGAATACAAGGCTCCCCACCGTCTGCCATGACGAGCTTCACTGTTGTGTTTATATTAGTCACGAGAATCTGTCTGTGTTGGATTTGATTCAGCAGTCTCAATGAGTTTCCCTGAGGCTCTGATACCTGCTGAAGATTCCAGAAATTTCCATACTCCAACGCCAAAGCCGCTATTGCTATCAGCACTTTTGCGTCCCAAGAGTAGTCTCTCAGTTGTTGAAGAATCCCAAGTGTTGTTTGGTGTGCGTTTTCTGGCCCCCAAGGTAGTGTCATCATCTGCCACCGTACGTATATATAATTAACTTACTGGATTCAAACTTGGTCATATGTAATAAAACAGCAGTTCCAGTAACATCACATATGAATAAGAAAAAAGTGAGTATTGGCATTGTGACAAAAAATGACCTTAAAAATTATGAATAAGATCGATCAATTTTAACGACTTTTTAACATATATATGGACATAATATACCTGGCATGACATCAGCTTCAGTGTGGAGAATTCTGGTTTGAAACTGGTTGTAGATATTGGATTTCCTATAAATCCATTGGGCTCATCTATCTGCAAGACACCGAAAATTTTAATCAGGTTGCTGTATATATAGCTCGTCACTCTGAACTGAAGCTACATATGACATTTCACATTATTTATTTTTTGACAGAACTTTGACTCTACACTTAGATCCGCGCATATTGGTCCTATTGATTAAAAAAAGGAATCAAGCATGTCATTAGCAAAACAAGCACTAGATTGCATTTTGTTAATTACCTTATGAAGAGCCCCAACAATTTGAGTTGATAGCTTGATAACGTTGGACACGACGTTGAAGAGGGGCTCATTATCAAACACTTGGTCATCGTAAGTGTGGGATAATACGTAAACTTTTTCAACGATCTCAGTGTCACTCAAATTAAATGGGTTGGGAAGCAGAGGTTTCGGTTGAGTGTTGGAGTTCGACATGTCGGTGACTCGATCACCTTCGTAGGTTTGGATGCGAATTAATGAATGTTGTTCTGTGCTATCATGAATTTGCTCAACCAATTTATAGGTTAAGATTCTTCGAGGCTTTACACTTAGAATAATTAACTTTAGCTAAGATGGAAGTGTTTAGATCAGTAAATTATACACAGCAAACGTGAAACGTGCCGCTCTGATGCAAAGTTAAGATTTACCCTTACATATGGATTCGTACGTGACGATATGATCAAGGATATATTGCCATTTTCACCAAACTACTACAGTGTTTTTCTTCTAGTGGTGGAATTTCCTGAAACTTTCGCTTTTATAAAAGATGGTAGCTCACTTGTCTAAAGGTTCAAGGCAAGAAGATTACACAGGACAATGTTACCATAGAAACCTTGGATGACAATGTTCCTGAAACTTTTGCTTTCCAGAAGGACGTAAGGCTGAAGTTCACGTTTTTCCAAAGATTCAAGGCAAGAAGATTTCACAGGTCTTGACAGTGAATTTTGTTTCCAGGATATCTGCCTAATTTTTATTTATACTTAATTTCATTTTGTATATTTCTACTGCTGTATTCTAAATTAATAGTATTGGAAACGTGTAGAATCAAAATTCAATTTGGGTTGTTAAGTCAGAAGCTTTTGACTTTTAGTTGAATGACATGTTTATAAATAAAAAATTTCCCTCACATCTCAAGTATAAAATTATGGTGCACATCATCAATTACAAAAGCAATATGCAAATAAATTAATATAAGTAAAAATGTTCATTTAAGTTGATTAATTGACCTAGAAAACGTAATACAAATGGAACAACATATGCATGGATTCATTACCGGTATATCCTTAATTTCAAATATTATCTTTCTTGTTATTAATTATCAGTAATTGAAAGTTACGTACTCCTTAACAATAGTTTTATTGTAATTACGTGATCTTGAATTATTATAAGGTTAATTAAGGAATAATGATACACATATATTTTATTATTTTACATATTCTTTTAACTTTTTTTTTATTTCTCTTTTTATCACATCATAAATCTTATTATATCTATGTTTTTTTTCTTTTTTTTTCCTCTCTCTCTTTAGGTATCAAAAAGTATATTGTGTGTAATGTAACATTTTTCCTGCTAAAATTTTGGTGAAATTAGGCATAACCATATTTCTTTTTGTCCATCTTTATAATTTTTGTGTTCCTGTAGAATATAATTAAAATCCTGTACGTGGTCCCTAAAATTTTGTTAGTTTGTCAATCTAGAATTGTTTCGTCCATATGCATCATATATAGATATATAAGATTTGTCCAAAGTACCACTGCCCAAACATTTTCTTTTTTCAGAAAGACCGACAAAAGGTTAAGGCAAGAATATTTTATTGGACAATGCCACCACAAAGCGAGGTACAAAACTACAAATTTTAGTTGAGACTCGTTCTGAATTCAATTCAATCAATGCCGACAAAGACGATGGTGTGACAAAGAAGCAAACCCTGAAATGGTAAAATTATAAGGAGTTATCACTGTAGTATAAGATCAGCCTCATAATTAAGGGTTATGTCACTTGTATGAGGCAGCCACTTATCTTCAAAAATTCGAACACTATATATGTCCGTCTCCAATTCTCCAAACTTAATGAGTTGCTTGACCATATATAACTAGGATTATATCCCTTTTTCGCCATGAGTTGATAAAGTAGTTATCTATAGAGTAAAAGAAAATCTAACCTTTAAATTCTAATAGATAATAAACCAAATAATATGAAAATAAGTGTAGGCACTAACTAACTTTTCATTACTATCTTATAAAGAAATATCTTAAAACTATGCGCAACCTTAATCCTAAGATTTTATCGTCTTAATTATTATTTCATATTTGTAATTTTAATTACTTTCAATTTTTTTACTTACATTTGATTTCAATTTGAATTTGATATATATTTTCAATTTTCAATTTTGAGATTCTATATCAAATTATAGATATTATTTTTGTTTGGATAGAGATGATGCGTCTTGATTTAGATAATTTATTTTTATAATATTTTTTTTCAATTTTAATTTTCTTCTTTCCTTAATTTTATTAATAAACTAATTAAGAGCATCTTTGTTACAACTTTTATAAAAGAGTCACCTGTTTTTTAAAACAAGAATAACATATCACTTCTTTTAGTATTTTCATGGTGTTTGTTTTAGTTTTTTTTAAGAAAAGTAATTAGAAGCTGAGAATGATCTAAAATGTGATTAAAATTAGTTTAACAGTTTCTCATAAAAAAGAAAATAGATTTCTCAGGCTAATGGAGCAGAGGGCACGTAATTCTGGTTGTAATCAAAGTCTGAGCGGGCGCTTATTTGGATTTTCATGTTTCACTGGACAGATAACAAGGATTTGGACTAGTGATGGTCTTATAAAGCATTAGAGTACAGTGTCTTTGACCATTGTTATATTTGCATGCAGTGAAATACTAGGTTGAGTAGTTCTTCTAGTACTACTATAGTTAATGAATTTTTTTTTAGTTTCTCGAGAAAAGAAGAAAGAATTCTGGTAATGGACAAGGTAAAACAGCATAACGTACGCACCCAAAAAGAAAAGGAGCATAAAATTGTGAGTTTGTGGAAGCCCAACAGGTTTCTCTTTAATTGAATCAAAGTCAATTGCAGTAAGACAAACAGACGCTGTTTGAAGCCATTATTTTCAACCCATACAAGGGCAGCACAGAAGAGGCTTCATCACAACAGCCGAAACGTAAAAATGATAAAGTAGTGCACACAATTGAATTCCAAACTGGGAAAATAGAGGCTCCTCCAGAAAAATCACCAACAAACTCGTGGATGGATCCATCAATTAAGAAGCGTAGAGCTTCTTCTCAATCATGACATCGCCACTCTCTGGAACTTCAGCCTTGTGATGAGCTGTTTGACCGTGGCAGCACTTGTAACTGACAGAAGCTATCTCCATGGATCTGCCACAAGCAGCATCAGGGCAGTTAATTGGGTGAAGAATATCAGCAGGGTAGTTAGCCAACTGCATGTGCGAGCATTCCTGAGGGTAGTTGCGACGCTTCTGCTCATAGTATTCCTTGAAAGCCACGTCAAACCCTGCTTTCTCCAGCACCTTTTCCTTCCATATCTCGAAATCAGCTGCAGTGGCCAGCATTGGGTCCCCACCCCCCAACAGCTTCACGTTCGATCCTTTGCTGAGAAGAACCCACCCGGGTTGTTGCTGTTTGAGGCAGAGCAAGCTCTTTATTTCTTCAATGGTAGGGTCCTTTTGTGTCTTCTGAATCATGTTCGCGAACAAGCTCTCTATGCCAATCCAGAAGCGAGGAACGATCCTGTGATCTTCCCTTCCGAATGGATAGTGCTCTATCACCGCGTCTGCCCTCTTGATTATCTCATGCCTTTTGATTTTTTCCACTGTCTGAGTGAAATCTTGCAGCCACTTCTTGTCACTGCCTCCATAGATGAAGATGAAACTGTCCGCTTTGATCTGATGATCATTCACATACACACACATTTTATATAGCGATAATGCTAATTAATTAACAAGGTTCAAGTTTTTTTGTGTTTGTGTCTTTTGTGCATTCATTTGATTTAAAGTGATTTGTACTTAAAGCATCTTCACTGTAAGCTAATTTTCAACTAGCTTTTTAATTTTTTAACTAGTGTTGAACTTAACAATACTTACTGCAAAAATCAATAAATTTATCGTATGTATGATAATTTGTGATCAGAAGATTTTACAATAATGTAGAATATTTTCAGATTTTACAATGTAGAATATTTTCTTTATTATATGATAGGATGATGTTAAAACAATTTTGAAGAGAATATAATAAGTACAGTTGGACTTACGAGGTCTTGTAGCTTGGGATTGACTTTCTTCATTTCTGCCCAGAACCAATTCCATTTCTGGGTGAGGACATCATCATCAGAGGGTCTGAAAGGGAATGCATCGATGCCCCAGACGAAAATCATGTGCATGGCATTGTAGTTGACCACTCTTCCTTGAGGGTTGAGCACAGGGATGATGGGTTTGTTCTTGTAATTCAAGTCCTCCCTTATGAGCCTTATTCCGGCCAAGGGGTAGAAGTATTCCGCCACATACCACGGCATTTCAAGCTTCAGGTTATCATACTCGGCCCTGTGCAGAAGATTCCACTCATCCACAACTGGGACCCACAGAATCCTGAAGTCCTCTTTTCTGTATCCCTTCACTTCCCTTGGATCTTCCTGCAATCCCTCGTAGATTGATTGCAGAAGCCGAACCTCGTCTCTGATACTGTCAAGCCCCGAAATGAAGAGTAACACGTGCTTCTTCCTGAACACTTCGATGCTAACCATTTGTCTGGTGATGCCATCGTAGACATGGGGGTCGTGAACTTCGTTGTGGTAGATCAGAACCTTGAGAACCTCTACGATTTCTGTCGGAGTTTGAAGCAGCTTCTTACGCCTCCAGTAGTCTTCTAGGTCACCTGAAATCAATCAACACAGATACATATATGATGATCCCCTATGTCAGCATTGAATTTATTTATCTATATATAGCCTTCGTCGTCATCATTTGTTGTTGCCAATATTAATATATGTTTGGATTTTATTCTTTTTCTAAGGTAACACATCTATGGTGATAATAAAATAAACCTTGAAATCAAATAGTTAATTTCAATTTTTTAAACATATATTATATACTATGATATTTTCAATTATTAATTTTAAATTAAATTATTCTTTTAAATATACCTACTCATTTTAACGAACAGGTGGATCCATACATATTTTACTGATTATTTATCTATCCCTTCAAAAATAAAACTAAAAACATAACATAAGAAATGCTAAGTACATAGAGTCTTAGATAATTAAAAATCTACACCCATTTTCTCTCTTTTTTCTTTCATCATTACTTATCACACTTATTTTTTCTTCCATCACTATTTTATCCGTTTTTTTTTCTTATCTCTTTTTTCTTTCATCACATTACTTACCACACATATCACTTCATTTTTAAATTTTTTTTTCTTATCTCTCCTTTCTCTACTTGAAGTACCCCACCCTAAAATGGGGTTGAACGATCTTAGTATTTTTCCTAACCTATTTTCTTTCTGCTCCTGGTCAGATTCGCCTTTAACTTGCTGATAACAGCAGCAAGCTTGTCGTCAAAATTTGCTATTTCGTATCTAGAGTCCCTGCACAAAAGTAATTGCAATAGATAGATATATATAAGAACAATGTTAACAATAATAAAGGGAAAAAAAAATGATAGAGATGGAGAACAATATTTCATAACCACTCTTTATATAGAGAGAGATAGATATTCTTTCCGTGTTAGACAAACAACAGTTACACCCAGCGAAATGCGAATAACCGGGATTGGTTGGTCTCGGAGGCAGGATAAAGATGAATAGATAGATATATAGAGATAAGTGCTTACGATTCACCAAGGAGGAAATCAAAATGATTAGCACAGACAACAGTGGTGACGATGGCCCAGTAGACAGCAACAGGGGTCTCTTGCATGGCTTCTGCCAAGGCTGGGACGTCCTTCAAGTCATAACCTTTGGTGGAAAGCCTCTCCAACTCGGTGATGCACTCAACCGCGATGAGCAAGTTCTTAACCAAGCTGTTGTAGTCAGCCACGGCTTGCCTGTTCCTCTCCACGATGTGAACTCGGCTCATCTGTGCCAATGATCTTCCCAGATGGTCTCCTGTCGGAGTCTGGACCAGGTGCCAGAAGTTTCCATACTCCAAAGCCAAAGCCGCCAGACCCATTATCGCTTTTCCGTCCCATGTGTAGGTTCTCAGCTGGTCGAGGATCGACATTGCTGTGTTGTGTGCGTGATGCTCACCGTGAGGTGTGTTCATCATCTACGTACACCCACATAATTTATTCTTTATTTAGTATTCAAGATCTTCGTTCAAACAGCATTAACTAAGAGTATTGATACCTAGAGATTCCACCAACATCTCTTGTTTCTTTCTTTTCTCACAAATCATATCATATCTATATTTTTCTAACTCTTTTTCTAGGTGTTGAATAGCTTAATGGGTGTTCACCAAACATTTTCATTTATTAATGGGATGTGTTAAATCATTATAGTTTGTGTCTAATTTTTGTATCTCTGGCCAATTTAATTTAACACTTTAAAACTTCAAATTTGGTGAAGTTACATGTTTCATTTATAGGTCGATCGTTACACAGATATATTGACTTTGATTTACAAACGCTCCAATACATCTCTATCTATAAAGTATGCTTATCCTAAATTTGACTAGTGCCTTCACTTTAAAACTTGAAATTATAAAAATCAATTACTTTAAGATAAGCGTAATGGAAGTGTTGTAAATAAATTTCCTTGCATAATGGAGTGGCAAAATTAAATCCCTTAATAAGAAGTACTAATGAATATATTATGCAGCAGAATGAATTAATAACCTGAGAAGCAATATGCTTAAGTTTAAGGAACGGTGGGTCGAAAGTGGACAAAGGAACCTTGTCTTCAATAAGACCAACGGGTGTGCCAGTCTGCAACAAAACAAATGGTTTACTCTACTGATAATGATAACTAGTTCTGAAAGCGATCGATATATAAATTGATTGATCAATTGAAGGTTAGGTACCTTAACAGCAACACTGTCAGCAAGTGCAGTAGCACGCTTGATGATGTTTGTAGTAACGTTGAAAAGCGATTCCACATCGTACCTTTCAGCGGTGTGGACGTGGGTAATGTAAACCTTCTCCAGGATCTGATCATCAGTCCAACCCAATGGGTTCAAAGTGTTGGTTTGAACCGAAGAAGGGGTCGCAGGAGAAAGTGAAGTCACTAATGCCATTGCTCGATCTCTTTGTATCTGATCTCTCAGGTTTAATTTGATTGTGCCTTCTTCTTTCGCTGCTTCGCCTATTTATAACTCTTAATAGTGGAATAGAGTTTACACTTGCCGCAACAGAGAGAATCTATGAGCCAACTCTTTTTGTGACATCAATGCAGGATATTACGATATAACCTTGTATGTTCATGATTCATATGATATAATCAGGGATAGTATTGACATTTTGGTAATGATTTGCTGCAGCTTTTGCTTTTGATAAAGACGGTGGTATATATGTTTGTTCTCAAAATCTTCAAGGAAGGAATAATTGTATATTACTAAAGGTTAAAGGAAGAGAATATATATAATTTGAAGCATTAGAAGACTGTGACAAGCTAGAAACGGATACCATCCAATTGTGGGCCTTCATTCCATATGTAGTAACCTGCATTGCATGTACAGGATCTATCTATTGGGAAAATATTAAATGATCATGTGTTCACCCGTGAGGTTCTAGAGTACAGTTTCGCTGATCTCTTTGTATATGTTTCAAATTAAATAATTAAGCTCACTATAAAACGTATCTCATTAATATATTGTAGCTGTTAGACAAAAATATAAAAGAGACTCCCAAATATATAAAATGAATGTTTCTATTGGGTACAGACAAGAATAAAGTAAGATTACGAATGCTTTTTTGCTTTTGGTAATTAAGGAGCTAAGGAGAAAACCGGAAGATGGAAACAATAAAATTTAAGGTTAAGCATAATAAAATGGAGAAATATATAAAAGACGTAAATCATAAAACTCTAATATGTTAAGTGTTATTTGTGATTGAAATTAAGATGTCTCTCAAGAAATGAATATTGATATTTTATTGAATAGTCGTATATAATACTAATAAGGCAAAGAAAAATATATATTTTTTTAAAATGTCTTGAAAATTAAAGTAAAAAAACTCCTATTGAGATCAAGGACACGATATATATATATATATATATATATATATGTTTCCTATTAAAGAAACTCAGTATATAACAGTTCATCAATGAAAACCCAAATATAAACTGTTTAGGTTTAGATGTGGCAATTGTGAAACCTTAGGTTTGTGTTTTTTTAAGGTTAAAATATATTTTTCATTTTCATATAATTGAAAATGTTTAAGATTTTATTTTTGTAAAAATTTTAGTACATTATATGTCCTAATAAAATTTGAAATGTGTTAAATTTGCCTGAATTGAGGCTCAGGTAAATTCAAAACTACACGACTATTTTTAAGAATTAAGATTAAATTGCTTATTTGATTTCTATAATTTCATGATTTTTATTTTTTTAATCCTTTTGAAAGTGATTTTTTTAGTTCCTATAATTTATATTTTAATTCTCTTTTAGTCCCTCTAGTTTCATGATTCTTACTTTGTTAGTCCCTATAGTTTTCAAATTACAGTACTAAAAGAGAATTAAAATGTAAATTATAAGAACTAAAACACTTTTAAACTATATGGACTAAAAGAGAATTAAAATGTAAACTATAGAAACTAAAAAAACCACTTTCAAACTATAAGAACTAAAAAGGTAAGAATTATGAAATTATAGAGACCGAATGAGTAATTTAACCAAGAATTAAAAATCATCATAAATTGCAGGAAAAATATAAATCATTTAAGTCTTGATGTGGTTTGTGTGAAACCTTAAGTTTGTCTATGTTATTTAAGTCTAAAATATGTTTTTCCTTCTTCATAAAATTAAAAAATGTTCACATTTCATCCTAGTAAAAGTTTAGTATATTTTTCATTTTCATGTAAAATTAATTAAAATGTGCCAAAATTTAATCCGGAGTTAGGACTTAGTAAATTTGAACTTACATTATGTAATCTGTGGCATTTTTTTTTTCAATTTTGACAGTTGAATTTCTAGTAATTATTCAATTCTTTTGAGCTGAGATTTGATTTAGTTTTAAATCCCAAAAAGCGTCGTATTTTATTATTTTAGTACCTAGTTAACTTTTTACTGTTAATCTCTCAATTCTCCTTTAATAAAGATTCAAATCATGTGGTTTTTGAAAAATTTTAGTGAAAAAAAAATATATATACTGGAACTAAATCCAGGTCATCAAATTTTCAGAAATAAAAAATATATTTAATCCATTAATATATTTCATATTAATATTATGTTCTTCTATATTAAGATAACATGAACTTGATGAAATTCATCATGATCTAAGTCCCATTTTTTTTTTATCATAAAGATTTAACCTAATAATAAACTTAGTTGAGATAAATAACCAGTAAGGATTCAAAATTATAAATAAAAATCGAGCCGATAGACTAAATCCATTTCGAAGACAACTCATGGACAATTCGAATTTGGGTTGAAATAATTTTAGGATCAGACCTCTATTTTGAACCCAACTCACAACATCTATCAATGCAGCCCATCAAATTCGGTCTGTTTAGACATCCCTGCAACCAACAAGTCCTTTTGCACGAGCTATTGAAAACTTTATAGTAAAATTTATTTAGTTTGAAGATGAAAAGATACTACATTTTCTTTTCATTTTGACCAGATACTAAGATACTACATAAAGCATTAATTTTATTTCACTCAAGAGGGAAGGGGAGCAAAACAACATTTATCTACTATTTTGTTATCCTATCGGGAAGAAGATTGTAGCCTCTAAATTTTAAAAAAAGAAAGCTTTACAACTAAAAACAAGCGGGCATAATAAAATCATAAAAGCAGTATTTAAGCATTAATATAATGCGCTTAAAAGGCAAAAGTGTATCTAACTTATAGATAGCAGTGCAAGACAACATTCATTCAAACTAAATGTGCAATCTACTATTCAACTAATAATAATAGTTGCATGGAAAGCGTAGGAAACAACCCTTGCAGAATACTAAATATGCCTCAATCAAGCAAATCGGAAACTGCATTTTTCCTAAATGCATCAACTAGAGCCAACTGGTTAGCCAACGTTTTGTTGGGAAATAGGTTATCAGCTTTAATCCTCTCTCTGATTCCATACGCTGGAACCTTGGCGTTTACATATGCCTGTATTAGAACTTGGAACTGACTTATTCGGGACGTATAACCTGCTTGTCTCATTTTAAGGAAAATCTTCTCCGAGTTATGGACGTCACCCCTCTTTGCATACTGCTCTAAAATAGCCAAATAGGTGGTAAACATTGGCTGCAGCTGATTCTGTTGGATTGCCTTATGCAAAATAGAGTCTGCCTTCTCAACTTCCCCAGCTTGGATATACAGTTTCACAAGTGCATCCCATGTTAATGGGCCTATCCTCACCCCACTATCAGCCATTAGCTTGACAAGTTCCTTACCCTTCGTTAGCATCTTATTATTTGCATAAATCTTCAGAAGAACTGAGTAATTCTTGGAATTAAGTTTCCATTTCTTTGACACCATCTCAAAAACTGCCTCTGCTTCTTCAATTTTATTTAACTTTCCCCAGGCTTCAACTGCAGCCAGGCAGTCCTCAACTCGAGGTTTTGATTCACAGACCTTCCAAATTCTCTCCACTTCATCAGCCTTTCCCAGGTTTGCATAAAGGCGGAGCAAAGTTGCACATACCCACTGATTCTCTTTCAAGTTTTCACCTTCCATCTCCTTCAACATAGCTTCAGCTTTTTCTTTAAGCCCAGATGAGGTGTAATGCCTAGCCAAGAGTGCCTGTATTTGGATGTCTGGTTCAAAGCCTTCTTCCTTCATTGTCTCAAACACTTGCTCCATTCCAGCAATATCATTGGACTGGCCCTTTGAGTCTATTAAGATTCTGTAAGTAAAAAGAGAAGGTTTGACATTCTCTTTTTCCATCAGCAGTAAAACATCAGCTATTTTCTTCTTGTCCAGCTTCTTATACAAAAGCAGCAACTGGTTACAAGCAAATGCTGTAAGTGGTAAATCCAAGTCCTTCATTTTGTTGAATATTTTCTCTGTTGCAATCAAATTGTTCTGACTAGCACAGTTAGCCAGTAATGTTCGGTATAATAGCTCGCCTCTAAAAGATTCTGGAACACTCTCAATGTATTTCTCTGCCTTTGGGAGGCCACGCAACTTGGCAATCAAATCAAGTTGAGAAGCATAATCACTCTCCATAAATTCAAGCTTCTTGTTTGACTCTAACCACTGAAAGAGCTACAGTTCCAACAAAAAAAAAAAAAAACAATTACACTACAGTATAAAGCATCATGTTGGAAAATTGGAAACTCAGAAAAAGATAAACATACAGTAACAACGTTAATCACTCAAACAAGTATAATGGTTATTACTACATAGAATACATTTATGCAACACTCCATATAAGACAATATGCCTGCATTATCAACTGAAGAAAAATTACATGCTACTAAAAGCATTTGCAACATATCAATATGCAGGGGGGAAAAACAAAAACAAAATCATTTCCCCTACTCTGCAGTCCTAACCATAGTTATCAAATCCAGGATAGTGGAGTGGAGGGCTAACCACAAAAAATGCTAAATAAGTTTTAGAGATTCTACCATTTAAGTTATGTTACAGGTATGTTTAATTCTAAGTAGGAAGTAAAAGCATGCCTATAATGATTTTCTCTGAATATTTTCATTAATATTTAAATTATATAAAATGACCACTTTAAATGAGTTGTCCAAATTATTGGCTAATCTGAGTTTGAGGAAAAAGAATCCTCGTAATGATTGTATGGAAATATTTGGCTTTAAAGATTTGTATTCCTTTTCAAACATTATTCTGCTGGAAATGGATTTTGGTTCTTATCATGGTTCTGTTTTGAAGGAGATTATCCAGAATGCAGTAGTTATTGAGGTCCGCATACAAATTATAATGTGTTTGCAAAAAGATTGATTCCAACAGTTGCAAAGAAAACGTCTTTTCCCCTTCCCAATTTTAATCAAACCTATTTTCCAATTGGTGTTGGATGGGAAGCATCATGCGATGCATTGAGATAAGTTGGGGAGGATTGTTATAACAAGACCATGTATAGTTGAGTATGGGATTATGGTGTGGAGTTTACAAGGCTTTGGTCTCTCCAACTATAGCTGGCTTGTGGTGTATGTGTAGTTCTCTTATTGCAAGGTATGACCTGAGTCCCACATTGGAAATATGGGATTCTAGTATGGGGTTTATAAGATCTTGCACTCTCCAACAACAGCTGGCTTTGTGGTTTGGTTTTTTTCTCTCAATGTTCTTATCACTTCACAAAAAGATAGTCCAATGTTTGGGCACTTAATTTTATTTGATTCCTAAATCATACCCCCTATTTGGTTAAATCACTGCAGCTGGGAAAGGAGATGAAAATTTTAAAAAAATTCAGTGGGTCCCACACCACCACACTATTCAAGTAGGAGTAGTTGTGAAAACTTTGAGCCAGGCATGACATATTGCTCCCTTAGCAAGAGTATGAGCTGCAATATTTGCTTGCCTCTTACCAAACAACTCTATAGTTTTGAGTAAGAAGGTATTTACACTCATGAATAATTGCACCAACTTTTGGACAATCTTGGGCTGAACTGTTGAGCCTATCCACCACCATTTTGCAGTCTAATTCAAACTCCACATGGGTCATACCACAATAAGCCAGCCAATCACTAGTTGATGTTGGATCTCAAACAATTTCCAGTTTAGTTCTTCATGGTACCTTTGAAAATCTGTAATGTTTCCCTGACTTGAATCTTAGTAAAGCAGAGATCTTTAGTTTAAAAATTTCACTTTTGAATTCTAATTTAAAGTTTGGCACTTCCCACAACCACAACCCTTATTTTTTGGTTGGAATCCCATTTCAGTATGTGTACTAAGATCACCTGAAGTTTTGATATCCTCCATTTATATTGATTCAGATCCTGTTTTAGCACTCTCCATGAGATGATTTTAAATTCTGATTCTTCTACTTTGGATATTCTGTACGAGGATTCCAGTTATTTGCTTTAAATTTGGTTATATGATATTTGTTTTAGAATAAATGGAGATTTTTTTGGATTTTTATTGTGGTTTTGATATTTGATTTCTGATGAGGGTGAAATCCCTTAATCTGATTTGGGATTTTGAACATCATTTCCTTGAACTTTTGGTTCTGTCGATAAATTGAATTATTGAAACTATTAGGAAACACAACTCCAATTATGATTCGCAAAGAGTATTTAGTATTACTTTTATGCAGAACTTTTATGATTATTTGGTTACTTTTTAACTTTTAAGATCTCAAACACACTTTAAATACTAGAAGGAATCCTTAGGAGGTTTTCCTTGATAATATTTTCATACACAGAACTTCAAAACTAAAGGGGTACGCATGCATTCCATACCGAGTCTATCACTCACTCTTCGCTTTATAACATTTCAGAGAAAGACTACCTCCCTAGTCACCATCATGCTTGAGATAGAATTTGTCAGAATTTTAAACCCAGACAAAGGATTTGTGGCCTATGTTTATGATGTTTTCCTGGGGCAAATGCTGTATGTTTGGGTAAGGAGTAAGGGATACAAATCATAGTTAGCAACCCCAAATAGTGGCATAAAAACCTAAACCCCCAAGACCCAGTTTATGAATTCTGATTAAGGAATAGTGTAAAAGAAGATGTTACAAAGGATAAAAACAGTACACAAGAACTATGGGGGGAAAAAGAAATATACATAGGAATGAACTAAAGAAAAAGGAAAAATTAGTAACTTTATCCTCAAAGTTTAACTAGGAATTCAATTCAGCCTTCTAATTTATTTTATAATTCATTTTCGTCTACTAACACCTTGGTGTTGGAACTTAATGGAGCTATCCTACATAGCTCTACCAAGTCATTATCTGATTACATGGAAATTACAAAATAAAAAAGTGATTGTTATAGGGGTCAGGGTTCACAATTTGAAAGTTAGGATTCTTCTCCAATTTCTGGGTTTTTGTTCTGTGAATTAGACAACAGAAAAAAAATAGCATGGTACCAGACACTGGCATTGTTTTGCTTCAGATAAAAAGCACTACAAGTATAATAATAAACAAACTTGAAACACTCAAAAATATGAAGCAATTGGCAACCTAAATTTAACGGCAAAATAATTTTAAAATGTTTAACTGAATAAATCAGTAGCAGATATAAGTTTCATTATTTTTTACCTGGAAAGCCCTCCCATACATTTTACGTCTCCGAAGCTCACGCACAGCCAACAAGATCTCCTTCCGACTTAGTTCTTTCCCATGCTCAACCCACTTATTGAGAGCAGAATCAACAGACAACCCAGGAGCATTTGCAATTGCCTTGAATAGTTCCGATTGAGTCCTTCTACCTTGTGATTTTTTCTTGGTTGGGTCAGCATCTGATAAGTCCATCTCATCAACTGGTTTTCCACCATCCTCGTCTTCATCAGACAGGTCAGCATCAGATTCATCATTACTTCCCTGTATCTCCAGCTCAGACAACCCACCCTCCAAATCATCATCATCCACTTTCGTGCTGCTAGCACCAGCTTGTGAGGAAAGTTCACGCGTGCCCACAGCAAATTTCAGGGACACCCGACCCGTGCGGCAAAATGTGTCAGCGGACAGAAATCTACTGTGAGTGATTTGACGAGACTGAGGGATACCAGCCTCATTTTCTTCAACAGTGATTGGCACTAATTTGACAGCCGAAGCACGGGTAGCTCCCGCGTTAAGTCCTTGGCTCGTACTAGAATAAACAGCAAGCACAAATTAATCACAAACAGTGCAAAAGAATGAGCAGAAACAAGAACAAAATGAAGAGTTTATGAGAGGATCATTAGCCTAATCGAACTCAAAACCCTAATTCATAAAATTAGGCAAATTTCACTGTGCTTAAACATTAATCATAAAGGGTTAGTCATAAACATCGATATGCTAAGGTCGAAGAAAGGAGGCATCGCCGCTATTCTTTGAGTGATATAAAACTTGTATTTAGAATAGATGATTAGTCTACTGTGTCGGAGTGTTAAAGGAAGGTTACATTACGAGTTTGATGAAAGGGATTATTGGAAGTAGTGATTATGGAGAAGAGATTTCCTATTCATCGCAATTTTGAAAATATGTATGAGAATGAAAGAGAGTTACCTGAGACGAAGAGAAGCTCGACGAAGTGTCCACATGGTGAAAGCAGAGAGAGTGTGAAAAATGGAAATGCAAATGAACAGAACAGAGGCTCGACGCTTAAACCTAACTAGAAACCCTCTCCGTCTTTATATCAAGTCAGGTGCGAAACCCTAGCTAAACCCTCTCATTCTCATCAGTCCACTTAGTCATAAAAATACTTCAATAATCTATTTTATTTTTTTGGGGCACATACACTTTTTTTTTCAATACATGGCCACCTACACCTCGATAAATTATATAGCAACTGTACTAACCCAATAAATCTATGTGTCAACCCTCCATATAGAGTGCGAACATCTATAATGTCACATTACAATTATTTTTTAATTTTATGTATAATTCAAACGTTTATTTTTAACATTATCTTAAGCTCTCAATTATTATCAGTAAACTGGGAATTATCTACAAGGCTATAACAACTACTACAAATAAGTAATAATTATCTCGCTCAACTAATATAAATACAAGTTCTATTGAATTCCTGTACACGATAATCATTCACGACTTACTCACACACTCATTACACGACAACAAGTTTATGTCTCTCTCTCTTCTCGTTCATAAGAGCTCCATTAGATCATTTACTTGATTTATTTTCTTTACACACATTCTCATCTGAGCGTCGATTGTTTTGCAAGTCCTCCTAACCCCTCAATCTCGTATACCCGAACCTGCCACGATTTCGGATGTTGGTAAGAAGAATAACGAATTTTAATTATTATTTATTAAACAAATAAAATTAAGATTTTAATGCACATTTATAGTATAAAATAGTTTTATACTAGCATTCAATAATAAATCATTGTTTAAATTATTTTAAAAATTAACAAACCTATCATGATAAGATGTGATTGAATAACTATCTAAACTTTTTTATGCCGTATATAGAACCCTTTTTCTCTTCAATTAATTAATCCCAAATTTTAAATTTTATGTTAGAATATAAAATTTTGATTTTTAGTTTCAATTCAATTCTAATACTCGTGTCAATTCGTTGGGGTACTGAATGAACATTTTTAAATTTAAATAAAATTTAAAAATAAAATTACATGAAAGATAAAATATTATTATAGTTGTTAAAAAAAGTGAAATTTCCACAACCATATAATAAAAGATTATTATAAACTTTTAAAAAATAATTTTTAAAAAAATATAGTTTATATAAGTATTTTTTTTAAGAAATATAAAGGATTTATTTCTTGAAAAAATAAAAATCACTAATTTTAAGTAAAAGTCGTTTAGACAAACATATAAAAAAAATCATAAAATTACTATTTTATTTGAAAAACAATTGTTTTAAAATAAAATAAAAAACTTAAACATACTAACCCACAGAAATAAGTTTATGTCCAGCTTGCAAAAGTGAGAAAATAAAATATAAAAAAAACAAATGTCTAATAAAAGCAGCTACACAAATTAAAAAGGAATTTAATTTGTGTATTTCTATACTTTTACTGTGACGAAGTGTTTAAAGACACATACTCACTCCAAACTTTTCAAGCCTGATCCATATGTTGTCAAAAGATATTTCCTATGACAAGAACGATTTGCACGTTCAGAATAACTTAATTATTTTTTATGACTAATAAATACACAAAAATATAAAAGGATCTTGCAAAATGAAATAATTGTTTAGAGTTACTTTACTTCCTTTGGTGAAACATATCTTAGTTATTCTAAATTCACGTTTCCATTTAAGTCCATTAGGTTATTTAGTAAATGCTAGAAATATACATTGTAATTAAAAAAATTATTACTATTGCAATAATATTGACATCTTAAAAGCTTCTATTAACAAGAACAAACTAAATTTGTTTATACATATATTCTTTCTCCGATAATGTTGTGTTGGCCAAGAGGTTCAATAGCTTCAACAACTTTACTATATAGCTTGCGCACATTTTGTTGCTTCTCAATCAACAAAATTTATGTTATCAATATCTTAGTTTGTTTTTTCTTAGTGTATCCCAATATTGTCGTTTCTTTTCCATTAACTTCTCTTTTTCTTCCTTATTTATATTTTTTCTTCTCAACAACTGATTGTTTCCACTAAAAAAGCATACCAAAAGGATATGTTTTTCAGCTCTTAAACTAGATCAATGATTTGTAGTTCCCTTATCATCAACTTTGAAAGAGTCCTTGGCTTTTTCAGCTTGCATTTCAAGTTTGTTTTCTTACATTTCTTTCTCTAATTTAGGACCAAAAAAAAATCATACTTAATTAGTTCTTGAACAAATTAAATAAAAAGAGACAAAAATAATAATTTAGCCTAAAATGTACAAGTGCAATTTCCCATTACAAAAACTAAATTGAAAACATGTATTCAATTTTCCTATATTACAAAACAATTAATGGGTTTAGGACTGAGAAAATAAATTCAGAACAAAGAAGAAAAGAGTAGCACACAAAATGTATGTTGCTATTGACCATAAAAAACGAATAGGAGCATAAACTAACTGAAAACAATTAAAAAAGAAAAAACAATTACAAAACATAATTTGTTATCTGAATCATTTAACAATTAACTAAGAAGACTGGATGCTCCTTTGCCGTGTGACTGGACGAGCTCCACCAAATACACATTAGGAAAAGAGCTGAATTGGATAGTCTGAGGAGTATTATCCAACCACCTCTTTTGTCCAACAATAACCATAATTTTATATTTTCTATGTGTTTTATTATATGGTTTAAGTGCAAGAAATTTAATTGACTTTTTTTTTTGTTTTCATTTTATCTATAGGAATTCAATTCCTTCCTTCAAGTTGACTTTTATTATCTTTTATTATTTATTACGAATCCAACTCACATGATACGTATTCATCTTCGACAAATCTACTATAACATTATATAATATGCCACCCATTTTTCTTGTGATTTATAGGTTTGATCCTTAGAAATGGGCGTTGTGTGTAAAGTAGTAGTGGTGAAAGCTTTATTAAATATGAGTGGATATAACTTAAGTGGATATCTTATAATAAAAAAAGTGTAAAAAAAAACAAGAGAGTAATAATTGTCTCGAAGGAAGGAATTGAATTCCTATTAAATCAAATGAAAATATAAAAAAATGTAGTCAAAATCCCCTCTTGTGACCTTTGTAACTATAATTTTCTTTTCATCATTTTCTATTTGGTGTTGTTTGTGAAAACAGTGATCCCTTAAGCCAATTGTTGACCATGTTTAGATTAGAGTCTTCAAACACATTGTTTAGAGCCTTTAAATAAAAACACACACGCCATCTATAAGATAGAGATAACAAATGTTAGGGTTTAAGACAAAGAAAGAGACTAGAGTTTGAAGAAAAATAATTAGAGAGAAAATATTACCTCTTAAGGGAGAAAATGAGTTGCTTGTAGAAAGATAACCTGGTTAGATTAGGGTTTGAAAGACAAACACATTAAGAAAAACAAAAAGAAAAAAGTTAAAGAAAAAACAAAGATTGAAATCATACTTACATAAGAGAAAAATTAATGTTATGGAGGTAAATATTGGTTGGAAATATTATCCTTGAGACATCTTAGATTCATCAAACCATA
Source organism: Glycine max (assembly GCF_000004515.6). NCBI lineage: Eukaryota > Viridiplantae > Streptophyta > Magnoliopsida > Fabales > Fabaceae > Glycine > Glycine max. The sequence continues at coordinate 62,767 of NC_016089.4, read as the reverse complement.
GAACAAAGTTTTGAAAATTAAAGCAAAAATAAAAATATGAATGTGTTACTGAAATTAGAAAATTATATTTGATTTTTTGCATTGGTTATGATAAAAACTAATGTAGAATGTGACTTTCTATATTTTAATGCAACCAATTTAGAGAGTCTTATCAGGATTTTTAAAGGTTGCAAAGTACATAAAATATTATGGATTGGTTGTACAAAGAATCAATCTAAAAAGTATTTTTATGCTAGTTCTTTATAAAACTGAAGTAGAAAGTGTTGTTAGAAATTTCAGAAACTACAAAAAGCATTAGCATTCTAGTTCGGTTGATAAAAAACCGATGTAGAAAAAATACTTTCTACATCATTTCTTAGTACAACTAGTCAAGAAAGATAAATTGGTAAAAAGAGGAAAAGAAAAGCTGATGAGAGCAGGGGACGAGAGGAGAAGAAAAGGAGGAGCGAGAAAATAGGTAAATTGGTAAAATAAGGTGAAAAAAAAAAGAAAATGAAAAAAATGAAAAATCTTAACCATTAATTTAAAACTAAATAAATATAACTGTCCCAAGCTCATTTCCTATGGTGGGAAACATCTTCCACTCTCCCTTTCACCATAAAGAAAATTATAGCCATTAACATACGAATTTGGCTCCTCTAAAGTTGGAGGATTACACTTTAGATGATAAAGTATCAGAATAGTTGATTAAAAAATAAGCATTAATAATTATGACAAAATCAAATACATACATATATAATAAAATTTAAACTTAATTATAGTTTCAATCATTATTTTATTCTCTAGAATACATCTACTTGCTTTTGAGAAGTCAAATCCTTAACATACACTTATCACAATTACTCTTTTAAGAAAATATATACATTCTTCCTTTAATTTGCTAAGAAGAGATAGAACTTGAGCAGGAATACCCAAGATGTAAAGGAATAAATCTTCAAGTCCAACAATGATAAAACAAATGGTAACTCTTAAACATGGATTTAAATGTCAGCACGTCACGAGATGAGGTTGCAAGATGCGAGAGAGTGTAGTTAAAATAAGAAAATTGAGGGAACGAAGGAAAAATATAAGTTTATGTAATCATAATATAAGAATCCAATTAAGGCAATAACTCACAAATGCCCCTTAAGAAAAACACACAAATGCGCAAAATATATATTATAAAAAGAAAGTTAAATGATAACGAATATATATATATATATATATATATATATATATATATATATATATATATTAATCAATTAGAAATTATGATGAACATGATTTTTTAAATTTTTTTATAAAAGTCAACAATTATTTTAACATATGATTATATATATATATATATATAAATTAAAATTATCAACTTTTTTTAATAAATTCACAAATTTTTGGCATTGTAAATTAAGTCATATATGTTCGAGTCATGCTAGCATTGAAATAAATATGTATTAAAATAATTTATAAAATTAGATCATAGCCACAAATATGATATCATTCGTCTTATTTCCTTCATAGATTATTTCAAAGTTTAGCTACTTTTATGCTTGGTTGCCCAACATACCCAACCAAATTTATGTTGTTTCTCATCCTTCCATTCCTAATTTTAGTTGTTAGATTATATTTCATTTTAAAATCAAATGCTATGAAATAAAATTACCTAACAAATGCATAAATTACACTTCAATAATTGAAACATGATATACTTTTTGTTTGGACAGAAAACACGATAGACTTTTGAACACTATTTTTTATTTTTAATTTTATTTTTATAATTTTTTAAAGTGCCCTGTACCATAAGTCCATAACCAACTGTATGAGTTATTGAGATAGTTGCTTTGTTAGGCAAGCATAAATTTTAATCCTTAAATAACCATACAATATGCTTAGTCTTTCCTCTTTCCTCTTTCCCCTTCCCATATCAAGTACTTGATCTACTCAATTTCCAAAGCAAACAAAAGAAAAATAAAATAGAAACATTACAAGCTATTTCGGCTTTGTCTATGGAGCAAGTGTTTGAGTTTCCTCCTCAGTTATTTCTGCTAAGTTAAGAGCTGATATGACTCATGTTTCTTTTCCTAGATACTACTTAAAAAACTGTTTATTTTCTTTAATCCAAGAGGATCCACACGAGTTGTCGTGTATAACTAATACAAATAATCTACAAGAAAATTATTTTGCAAGAATCACAAATGAACGCATGCGCGCGCACACACATTTGTGAGATCTTCCTTATCCAGGGTATAATTGTTTTAAATACCGTAAAAACAATATAGTTCTCTTCGAGGATCGTATCAGTATCATTACATATGTTGAATACAACACACAAAAAAAACTTAATATGATTGTTTGAAAATAAGAACAAAACAAAAAATATCAAGTTTAAGTATATTAAGAATAAGATAAGGATTGGCAAATAAGAAAAATATTTTTAAAATATTTCTCAGAGTTGTATGTTAAAAAAATAAGAAAATAATTCATATAACTGGAAGTGAGATAATGTCTCATAAGAAAAGAAACCAAATGAAAATTGAAAATTAAAAAGATGATAAGTAATATGTTTTAAAAAACTAAATATTTAAATAATATGATGTTATATTTATTCGTTGATTTTATGTCATTACATATAAATAATAATATTATAAGTATTATTGTGGTATGTGACTTGAATTTAGGTTTAGGATTTAAAATGCTTCCTGAGTCAAGACCCAAGATATGTTAGATCAACCCAAATCATGCACATGAAGTTGACCAGGGTTAACGTACACCACCCAAGTACAGGATTTCTAACCCACCTCAAAATCAAGCATCACATCAATGCAACATGAATTAGTATCTTCAATGTCTTATATATGTTAATATATAATAAATATTAACAAATAACTAATGTTAACAGAATATTGATTAAAAAATTAAAATAAAAAATATTTTGTTGAGATGTGTAAACTTATGTTATTTATGATATTTTATATTTTTATGTGATTTTCATAATAAATATATTTTTTAATTTTATAATCAATGTCTTAAGAATATCGATTAACAAAATCCTGAATTTGATATATTAATAAGCAATAATTATAATTTTTCAATAAGTTATTTTTTAACTATGATCAAATTTTTGCATATCAAGATTAAAGCAGCGAGTTAACAAAATCTATATACATTATAGTACGATATAAACACTTAACTTCCAAAGAAGGGTCTCTCCATTTGATTATTTTAGTCATGTGGCACACGTTCATAAGCCCCCACACGGGGTTTTAAGTTCTAGAAGGAGTCCCACACTACCAGTTCTTACCCCTTGACCAACCCTCACAAGGGACCCTCCATTCACATGTTCCTGCTTCCTCAAATGAACGCTCCTGATTTATTTATGTGATTATATATCATCTAAGATAATGTTATGTAATTATATATCATCTAATCATACAATGTTATGTGATTGATTTGTCATATAAGATAATTTAATTTAATTTTTGTATTTTTTATAATTAAAGTCTAAGGATTTTTTGTTAAATTTAATGTTTTTATTATTTATTTTTATTTTTAATTTAATATATTTTAAAAGATACTTTAATCTCTAATTAATTCTTAATCTTCATAATTCTAAACTCAGCCTTTCTTACATTCTATCAATCTAAGAATTAGGAAGGTTATGAATTAATTAAAGAATAACATGATTTTTTAAAATACATAAATTAAAAATATAAAATATAAAATATTAAATTTACAAAAATATCTTTAGGCTTTGATCAAAAAAATAAAAAACTAAATTTAATCTTTTGATATAACAAAATAAATCACGTAATATTATATAATTGAATAATATATAACATAACATTAATATGACTTATTTTAGAATCACACTAAACTAACAACTTAAACGCATTTAAGCTGTTTAACGGTATGTTTAGCCAGTACAAGTTAAGAAGAAAAAAGGGAAATTTTTTAAAATAGAATTTGTCTAACTAAAAAAAAAATATGATTATATATTTCTTTATTTTAATTGAAATATTTTCTCATATCAACAATCAAACTCGGCCTAAGGAGTAAGGAGTTGAAGGCAGACCAAAGGGTTGGTGAGTGTGTCCCACATTTGTCCTGGAACTAAGGGTACATGTTGCTTTAAAACCGCTGTTGCTGCTACCGACACGTCTTTGTCCATAATGCACCCTCACTCACTCACTTACTCACCTGCCAGCCTGCCACCTCCTTTTATTTCCAACTTTCCTATAAATTAACAACCTTGCATTTCCAACTTTCCCACATTAACACGAATATATATATATATATATATATATATATATATATATATATATATATATATATATTACCAGTACTGGAATTCAAATCTGAAGAAGCCTAGCTTGTTTCATTGTTGTCCAACACAAACTATTGCTTTGTACTTTGCATAGAAAACAAGTATCAAGAGATTTGGTGGTGGAGGATTCTGATAATCTGGTCACAGGGGAAGATGGAAAGCAGAGTGGTATTTGAGAATGATTTGAATCTCAAGGCAACAGAGCTAAGATTGGGGTTGCCAGGGACGGAGGACAAAACCGTGCATGCTATTAGTATTAGAAACAACAAAAGGCAAGTGCCTGAAACTTCTCAAGAGTCTGTTTCCATTTCCAAGGCCTCACCTGACCAGCATGTGGAGAGTGATCCAGCCCCTCCAGCCAAGTAAGTTTACTCAGCTTTTCAAGAATCATGTTTTTATTTTTTTCTGTGTTTAAGGTAGTTATGATAAAAATCAATAAATTTATCAAAAGCAGTAGTTTGTGGTTACATGCTATCTTCAGCCCTTTGCCGTGTCCGGTGTCCGACATGTGTCCGTGTCAGTGTCCGACACCGACACGCGTCCGTGTCAGTGTCGGTGTCGGTGCTTCATAGGTTACATGAGCCTACATGTGTATGGTCTATTTTGTCTAATTCTACATCTTCCTTTAGAATCTTTATATGGTAAATATCAAATGTGTGTATTATATTAAACATATGTATTTTTATTTAATATTTTCTTTATAAAGAAGCAGGAGAATTAATAGAACTAGTAGGAAAACATACCAATATTATTTCTCTTTTAGAAGTTGCTATGTTGTTTGGATCTGAGTTTTGAGCTAAATGGATGGCAGGGCAAAGATAGTGGGGTGGCCACCAATCAGATCTTACAGGAAACAAAGCCTGCAGGAGGGTGATCAGGGGGATGGGATCTATGTGAAAGTGATCATGGATGGAGCACCTTACCTCAGAAAGATTGACTTGAAAGTCTATAGGGGCTATCCTGAACTACTCAAAGCTTTAGAAACCATGTTCAAGTTGACCATAGGTGAGAGATCAGGAAAGAAATTTCATTTGCTTTTGGATACACTATAGTCCAATATTGTCTTCTTTTTTTTTTTTCTTGTTGTGGTGAAGGAAATTAGTTTTTTATGATGAAAATAACCTGAAGTGGTATTTGTTGTTTCTTCAGGTGAGTACTCTGAAAGAGAGGGTTACAAGGGTTCTGAATATGCACCTACATATGAAGACAAAGATGGTGACTGGATGCTAGTTGGAGATGTTCCATGGGAGTAAGTTCTCTCTCTCTCTCTTTCTCTTTCCTTGTGTGTGTGTTTTGTTCATATCATCATATGTTTAGTTTGTGTCTTAGCTATACACATATTCTCAACCTCACAGAGCTTGCTTTATATTTGTTTTCTGCAGCATGTTTATGACTTCCTGCAAAAGGCTAAGAGTCATGAAAGGCTCAGAAGCTAGAGGGTTGGGTTGTGGTGTGTGACAAACAGTTAATTTACTATGGCTATGATGAGGAGATTAAATCATTCTTTCATCAATTCAGTTCTTGGAACTAAGGGATTTTGAATCAATGCTTAGCTATCTGTCTATCTATCACCATGCCAATCTGGGAGGACTCTAAAGTAGGGATATGGAAGGCTCTTTCTACAAGTTTTGTCAATATTTCTGGTTATTAATTTTAGCATATGTGATTGGGGGTGCTATATGCTATTATTTCCATTGAACCCTTTCAAGAGGAACCTCAGAGAAATTTGTCTTAAACGAAGTTTGTGGACAAGAGAGATAAAAGGGATTGATTTGTTCATCCAAGGTTTTTTTTTTTCTTTTTCTTTTTATCTCACACAAAAATATAGTGTAATACATCAAATATTCATGTAATACTTTGCAATTCAATGGACACAAAATTAACTATGTGCATGCTTAAATTTGGTGGATGATATAAAAGTAACTTTTACCACGATTTTAGATAACTAATTTAACCTTTATAAGAAATTAACTTCTATTTCTTATAATGGTTAAAAGTTACTTTAACATGAAATGTGTTGTGTGTCGCATCCCGAATCTCTTGCTCTTAATAATTTCTTATTTACTCTGAAATCGGTTTCATAATCCATTTACAATTCTTTATTACTTTATAAAAGAACAGATGACTTGGCCTATTGACAAGGAAAATCATGGGTTGAAGACGTCGAAGCGGATCTGATCCGTCCCAGAAAACATGTTATGGTGTCATCCTTATGGCACTATTTATAAAAAATTGACATCTTTGATTATCTAGCATCAAAGAGAGATAACACCCGGAAATGTCCTTTATTGTAAAATCAATTGGCCTTATCATCACCAATCCCACCTACACACTAACACCTACGTATCATTAATTATGGAATTGAGTTGAAAGTCAAATCAAATTGAAATTGTTATGCAAAATGAATTGGGTTTGTCCATATATACATATAGATTAGGCATGTAGTGAGGTACTGAGGTCAGGATTAAAATTAATTGGTTTGTTGCCAAAATAATCTTAACAGGCTTTATCAAACATTTGATCAAGAAAATAAAAAGATAATGAACAAACAAAGCAAACATTCGATAACTGATATGTTTATGTAATTTGAATATTTAAATCATATAATAATTATCTAATTTTTCTCTTTGTGTTAGAACATTAGGAATTTAGTTTTTTTTTTTCTGAGTTTTTGTCCAATAGATGCTAAAGTTAGCTAATTTATAGTGTTTTGGAGTGTATTTTTTTGTTTGTTTGTAGAATTACACATAGGAGCCCTAGAAGAGGGTTGAAGAATTGGAGCAGCACGCTTAGCGCGTCAACAACCGCTCAGTGCGAAGAGCCAACTTTGAGGCCAGGCTTAGCCCGCATCTAGCGGCTTAGCACACATTTGCGGCTTAGCGCACATCTGAGGCTTAGCCTGCATTTTGCGGCTTAGTGTGTGGTCACTTATTCCAGCTGGACTTTTCATGTGCGCTTAGCGAGCACATGCAAGCTTAGTGCACGGTCAATGTCGAAAAATATGATTGTGCTGCATTTTAAAGGAAAAAGAAAGGAGAAATCAAAGAGTTATTTTGGGGGGACCAAAATAAAAAGCTAGGGCACGAGAGAAGGGAGAGAACCCATTCACTTGGGGACCCTTTCCTCCATTTTCTTCCAAGCCTCTTGTTTTCTTTTTGTATTAGTAAGTCTTTCATGACAATGAGAGGCTAAACCACCCATTGTTGGGAGCTCAACAACCAAACACTCTTGATGTAATGATTCTAATTATTTATTTAATGTTATTTTGATATTATTGTCTCTTTTTTGTGCTTAATATCATGTTTATGGCTTGATCACCCATGCTCATGTAGTGTTATAGGGTTTATGTATTGAAAAATGTTTATCTCCAAAGAACTTGAAAAGAGCATCTAGGTAATTCATATCTAGGGATAAAATGATATTATTTAGCCTTATTTATGCATCTTTATTCTTAAAGCAAATTATTTGATATAGCTCTTAAGGGATTATGAGTGAAATTAGGTAATTTAGGCTCTTTCACATGAGGAATCATGGTTAGGGTATGTTAGTGGATGAAGGTAATAATCAAAATAACGTTAAATAGTGAAAAACCCACTTGAGATTTTCACTAACTTTGTTAAAAAAACCTTTTTACAACTTCTGAACACCCAAGGAATCCATCTCCCTTGTGTTCAAGAAACTCACAATTCAACAGACAATCAGTCTCTTGATTACAACTTACTTTCTGAGATGAACAGAAAAATTTCTCTTCTTTAGAGTGGATAATACAAAGTGATGTTCCTGGATGAACTCTCAATTAATTTGCAAGTGTTTGCCCAAGAGTTGTTGAGAGAGCATTTGACAATGAAGTTCTCTTAGAATATCTCTCTCTTGCTTTTTGAAGTCAGACACATATATATAGGTCATTCGTGCCTTTTCAAAATGGTTTGAAGAGATGTGTCTTTTCAAAAAGCTTTTTTTTTTAATTTTTTTACTGGTAATTGATTACATAGTTATATTTTGAAAGGTCATGACTTTTCAAATAGAATTTTAAGAGTTCTGTTGCTGATAATCAATTACACATCAATGGTAATCGATTACAAATTCAAAATTTAAATTTCAAACCCTTTTAAAAAGCTTATTTGCAAACTTGTCTTCTGGTAATCGATTACACTGCCTAGTAATCGATTACTAGTGCCTTGATATGTTGGAAACAATGTGTTTTGAAGCAAAGCTGATCTTCAATGAATCTTGAAGCAATGCTTGTTTGTTGAAGCAACCTTGTATTAATCTCGAAACAATGCTTAACCTTTGAATGTTTGTTGAAGTAATCTTGAAAGCAACTTTGTTTGATTATTCTTTGATATTATCAAAATCATGTATTCATACATTCACATAGTTTTGGTAGGTTGAGTCTCAACACACTCCGTAATTCTACTTCAACCGACAACTTACCCCCTGAGTGTTTGTATTCTATCTCTTTAATGTACTTTGCTTAATTATCTTCATTTATGTCAAATTTTATATTCCATATCATTATTTGACTAATATCAAATTTAGTTCATTAATTGCTTAAAATTAGACATATACAAACTCTGAGTACAGTCAAAGTCCCTGTGAACTCGACACTCGGTCTTACCGTTTTAATTACTACTTGAACGAATTGGTATATTTGTCAATCGTACTAACAAGTTTTTGACGCCGTTGTAGGGAACTTTGTTTTTCATACTTGGTTGTTGCATATCTGATAACTACTAAATGAGTTATTTTGATGATAAAAATATATTGAAAATATCTTTAAAAATACTTATTTAGCAGTTATCTTTGGCTTAAATATTAAGATTTGATATTTTTCTTATTTATGTCTTGTAGATATGAAAAGGAGAGATTAAAAGAGAAAAAGATCGAGAAAATATCCAAAATATCAGGAAGTCTCAGCAAGATATGATTAAAAGCAAAAAAAATCCAAAAAATATCGAAAAATATCACTGAGGAAGATTTTTAGCATTAGGCCCAAGTCCACTCCAACAATTATAAAAAGAGAGTCAAGACAAGGAGGAGACACACCACATAACCCCCCTCTAGTAGGGGTTTCATTTACTCCATTTCTTTCTTATCCCATCAGTTCTTATATCTCATCGATTGTAAAACCCTCAATGATCATGAGTGGCTAAACCCCTCGTTAGGGTCTGACAGGTCTAAAAGTCAAGCGATGTATGATGTACTTACTATTTATCAATGCAAAAGTGTTTTCTATTCTATTATCTTTTCTGCTTTTATCTTGCATTATTCATCTTTATATTCTGTTAGGGGTACGCTCGGGAGAGGGTAACTTCTAAATAAAATTTAAAGGAGGTATGCATGCATTGGTTGGTTTTAGGGGTTAGACGCTCGGAAGAGAGTAACTTCTAATAAACAAAAGAAAGGATTTCATAAGAAAATTATTGCTAGGAATAGAATGATAATTTTATGCCCATGTATTCTTGCAAACATCTAGAATTCATACTTCATGTGGAAGATAATAAATAAAATAGGCTTGTCATCGTGAGGAATCAGAGACAAGTAATTGAATAGATCTATGTAGAACAAGGCAGACCAAGTCCAAACCTTATCAAATTCTGATTTTTTTTCTTTTATCTTCTATTTTTATCTTTTATTTTTCTTATCTTATCTTTATCTTAATCTTTTATTTTTATTTTCTTTATCTTCTATCTTCATCATCTTTTAATTTAAATATTTTATTTTCATCTTTAAATTTTTATCTTATCTACTATATTTTCTTATCTTTATTTTAAATTCTTTATCTATTGCTTTTAAATTGGGTTTGCATTAATCTAAGTACAAACAAAGTTCCTATGGATTCGACACTTGGACTTCCGAGTACTTTACTACTTGTGACAAATTTGGTACACTTGCCAACGAGTTAACAATATCCAAAATTTAAAATAATCAATTTCATCTTTTAACTTTTTATTTTTTATTTTTTTATATAAAAAACTATTTTTAATTTTTCTTTATTCACTCTTATATTAAAAAAAACACTCTTTCTTATGAGTCTATGCTTGCAAGGTGGAACCTCAGAAGAACTTGATCCATGGGAGACATTTTAAAGATGGAAGATCTTTTTAAGAGGTGGACCCAGTATCTTGACAGCACACAATCAAGGGTCAATCATCCACCACCGGTAAGTTGTGATTTTTATAGAGAAGGGCATTGCAATGACAACTGTTATCTCTACTCCATGAAAAATTCTTGGTGGGAACAAGAGTTACACCCTTAAAATCAACATGAAGAAAGAACTCCTAATCTTGAGAGTGTGTTCACGGAATTCACGACATACCATGCTAGCTCTACAGCCAATCAAAACTCAATGCAAAACTAGGACATTCATGTTGGCACAAGCTATTCCATGGAAAATTATCAGTGGGAGCAAGAGTTGCAACCCTACAATCAATATGAAGAAGAAAGAAGTTCTAATATGGATAATTTTTTGATGCAATTCAAGGAAACAATTGAATCTACTCAACGAGCATTTAAAAGTCTAGAAATTGAAGTTGGTAAGCTAGTAGAAGAAGTGGCTAAATTTGTGGCCACAAGGGAAGAAAACTTTGTAGAGGTTGAAGCTCATGAGGAAAGCCTTGCAGAAGAGCATGATTCAAGAGAAAACGATGAAGAAAAAAGTGAGGAGAAAACACAATAATGGGATAAGTTCTCACAAGTAGAAATTCAACAACAAAGTATTCTCCAAGTCAATATCCTTCCTCACCAATTGATTGGCAAGGAAGAAAGGCATGGAAAATGTGATAATTTTTAAGTGTCATTTTTCTCATGGTCACCAACACTTCCTTTGCAATGATATGGAAGGCATTTCAAGGATACATGATTTTCATGGAGTCTCTAGCTAAGAAGCAAAAATACAAGGAAGATGTGTTCTATGTGACCTTCATGTCACCTTGAACACATCTGGTCATCAAACTAGTGACGTTAAAGAAACGTTTACTGGGAGGCAACCCAAGATTTCTACCTTTTTTCTTCTCTTTTTCTATGACTTGTTTAATAATTGTGTTAGTTGGTTTATGTGTCAATGTTTGTTGATGTGTTGATGTTAGGTTGATTTTGGTTATGTCCATGACTTTGTGAATATTTGTGTTAGTTAATTTGAGTACAAATGTTTATTTTTTTGTTTGTTGTTTGATTATGCTATGCACTCAGTAGACATGTGTGCGCTTAGCGCGCAAGTGCAAGCTCAGTGCGCATGGGCAACTGGTTAAGCTAGCATGTCGCTCTAAGCCTAAAAACGTCTCTGCTTTGTAATATCTCGAATTGGGCTAAGTACGCAGGCATAGGCTAAGCGAGTCATGCATTCTCGCTAAGCCGATGGTGCTCGCTAAGCGGATTTTGCAGGAAATTTCCTTCTTGAAAACTCGCTAAGCCCCATGTGGCACACTAAGCCCAATAACATCTTTGGAGTTGCAATTTAATTTTTTGGGCTTAGCGCACAAGTTCAGGCTTAGCAAAAAAAAAAAAAATTTTAAAAAATTCAAAATTTCTTGTACTTTTATTTTGATATGTCTCTTAGGTCAACACACACTTACACGCTAAACCCACCGTGCATTTATGTTTATTTGTTTTGTGAAGCACTAAGCACACACCTATATGCGCTTAGTGACCACTCCTTCCTGTCTTCAATTTTTGTTACTTTTCAAATTTGAATTCCCTCTTATGTTTAATTTTGCATGAAAGACATGATGATACATTTAATTAACTCTGATAGTTAACACATGTTGAGGCATGTTTGGTTGAATTGATTGCATGACAGAGACATTGCGTACTGGTGATTAATGTTGTGAAATTTCTGATTTTTGAGTGAGCACATGTTATTGTTGAGTGATGGTTTTGTGAATTAAATGCGTGTGAGTGAGTTGGTTAGCTTGCATGACAGGAAATTATGGATGAAAAACTAAATGCTTCATATTACCGTGTGAGTTGTGTGCACCTTAATCGCCAGAGAACGACTTATTTCATTTTCTCAATTTTACATGATTCTTGAACTGCTTAAGTGCATACACGATGTGGATATGATCAAGGCTTTGTTGTTTATTTTAATTTTAGCCACTTAGCCAAACAACTACCCTATGTTAATGAATGATTGAATCCCTTGCACCCTTTTGAGCCTAAATGTGAATGAATGTGTCATTGAACCCTGAGCTAAATGCAAATGCTATCTTTGTGCACCCTATCTTAGGCTATAGGAGAGCATTGTTATGGATCAAGACAAATTTGTTCCAAATTTAGGGGAGTGTTTTGGGTAAATTCTACTCTAGGGATATGAGTAACAAACACACAAAGAATCATAAATACATTATTTTGTAGTACTTATCATCTTAAAAAAAAATGGAAATACGAACTGAAAGCAAATACATACCAAAAAAAAGAAAGAAAAAAAAAACCTTTGTGTGCTGTTAATTGTGACATGTGAATAAAGGTTGGGAGGTCAAAGAAAAAGTGGTTCTTTAAATAGACAAGAATGGATGAATGCTCTCCTAAAATCTAAGTGTTTGAATCTAAGAAAAATTATGATTTTCTTGTTAACTCAATCACGTTACAAGCTTAATAAAGTCTTTAGTGATCCATATCGTATATGTGATTGCATTGAATAAGATGATATGTAAAGTTGGAGATTATAACTTCAGTCGATTTAAATGAAATACACATATCTGAAACATTTTGTGCTTGAGAGAAACACTTGTAAGGAGTGAAGCATACAACTTGCCAATCGTACTAACAACATTCCAGTACATAGTACATCCTTAAAAATTAAAAAACCCGATGATGCTTGTTACAGGTTTTTTTTCTGGGTACAAATGTACAATAATAATAGACATGACATGATGAAACAGTGGAGCTAGGAAGGAAAATGATATGAATGGGACTTGAGGTAAGGAATGTTATCAATACTTTTTCTTATCCTTTTTTTTTTATTTATTACACGATCATTTTTATCAGTTCAAATTTTTTTATGCTTCATTTCATTAATTTAAAAATGAATCTTACTGAATGAGAAACAGACCTCACATCTTCAGTGATCTTTCATGAATTTTATTTAATGAGAAACAAAATGTAAAAGAAAATATCAGAACAGGAGAATACATTAATTAACCTTTCACTTGCTAGGTATTATCGGCAGTCTTTTTTCTTCCGGAATCTTTTTTTTTCTTATAGAATGTACAGATCAGACGTTTGACTTGTAGTAAGGAACATGGACATGCAAGATTTATTGTAGATCTTGTTTGTCTAGAAATAATGAAAAGCTGAGCCAGTCCATTATTCATATCTACAATGACTAATAACTTTATAGTTCAAAAAGCTAAAGTGTCATGTTTTTGTATGGTAAAGCTGAAGCATCTGACAGAGTTTCTACGGCAAAAGAGGTGCACACGAACGTGGTCTCTCTCTCACTCTCTCTCTCAGGATAATTTTATTTCAAAATTAGTAAGTAGTTGTAGACTTTGAATAAATTTTTAAAATAAAGAATTTTTTTTTCTATGAAGTATTGTCAATTACTAATATTTAGAAATATCGTATTTCTATTTTTTCATTTTCTTTTTTCACTTTTTAATTATAAAACTGCTATTTTTTTCTTCTAAGAATAAGGTATTCCTATAATAAAAATTATGATACTAATTCTTGAGGGGTATAGATAACCAAAATAAGTTTTTGCCTCTTTCAATAAATTTTTTTCATACGCACGACATGATTAGGAAATTGATGGTTAAAGAACTCGGGCATTCACTAATTATGCTATACCTTATTGATAAAACTATTATCTTATTTTCAATCTATTTTTCTGTTTTCAAAGATTTGTAGAGGGAATATTGAAAACAACTCTTTTTTTTTTTTTCCTTTTCATTTTCTCCATTTCTTGTATAAAGCTGTGAAAACGAGAAACACTTTTTTTTTTTTTTTTATATAAAAAGTTACAATTAGTTGGCCACTTTTAGTCTAGTATGCTTTCTCTCTAATTATGTTTATTTCATTTACAAAACTTGAACATGAGATATTGTTAAAAAATTCAAACTCAGTTTCACTTTAATATAACTTAATGCTAGTAAAATAAGATAAGTTGTGATTGCAATTAGATGTGAGTTCATTTTTTGGACATGGATAATATGTATCCTCCATTAGATACAATTTTGTTCAAGTCATACGACAGTAAAACTCTTTAATCAAATATTTAACATAATTATGTATCAAGATTCAAAATCACTTATTAAGTTGGAAAAATCCATACTAATTAATCCATTGGTTGGGTGGTAAAGTGAGTCATACGTGTGCATATTAATTATAAGGAAATAGTATTAAAAAAATGAAATATTTGATGAGAAAATTGTATTAATAACCATTTTTATGTTATGTTATAAAAAACATAAAATGAAGTCGTTGATCTTACTAAAAAATATATTATTTTATTATTTTTCTCTCACGCTTCTTTTATATTTAAAATAACAAATCATCGTCAGTCATTATTTATTTTACTATTTAATTTTTGACATTGTCACTCACATTCACGACTTATCTAATTTTAAAATTCCATTCAAATTATACTCCAATTTAATAATTTTGAAATAGAATTACCTCTCATCCATTAAAAAAAAAAGCTAAGAAAGTGCATGCATCATATAGTTTAAACTCTATTGAATTAAGAGTTTAATAAGTGTGTATTATCTCTGTCAAAAAAAATAAGTGTGTATTATCTATGCATAGTTTTATACGGCTAATCAATCGAAAATTATGATGAAAATAAGATTTTTATATAAAAAAATGATGAATCAGATTACCCAATAAAAAGACAACTTTTAAGATAATTAATATAATTTTATAAAAATCAAAAAATCTTTTAATAGATATTTTGGCCAAAGAAAAGTTTTAAAATTTGTTAGTTTTTCTATCTTTCCAGAATATATATATTTTTTTTAACTTATTAACAATCTAATGTATATACAAGTCAGTATTTACTCTTAAATTAAAATATTGTTGTAAAAAGAAAAATATTATTAGATAGTTTTAGATCACAACTCGTTTATAGTCTCAACTAATTTTTGAGTGATGCATAATCAATTGTTTTAATTTAAGAGAAAAAAATTAATAACATTTGATTATATTTATATAGCACGTAGAGATTAATTGATACCATAGATATAGTGATAGTTTAGAATCACTTAACGATTTCTACATAAGAATAGCTTTATTTTAATAATGAATTGGCTTGTATTTTGTGTTGGTTTTCTTTTTTGATAACATTGCCATCTTTTAAAATTGTTGGTTTTCTTATAGGTTAGATGGATTTATTCTTTAATGGTCTTGGACCCTCGATGGTACATATAATTATAGTCTTGATCATCTGTACAAAAATTTGTGGCTGACATATATTTTACTTGGAACCTGTTTGATATGTAAAGCGACAATATTATTTTTGTTTTCAACCATCGTGTCCTTTTTGAATTATATGAATTGTGGTGTGTAATAAAAAACGTGTGCTTTTGTATTCTGTTCCAGAACTATATGTTACTGTTATTAAAGTAGCATGATTTTGTATTTCTTCCAAGGGTATCTCTGGTACCCTTGTGTTTCTTTTAATATATTACTCGTCCTTGTATATAAGAAACATACACATAATTTATTAAGACTAATAAAAATAAAAATAGTTAAATTAGTTAATTTTAATTAATAATATCATAATTTTAAATTTTATTCAAAAAATATTTATTGAATTAAATGATTTAAGTGATATTTAATGACATTACTCAATTTTTTAAGGGATAATTTTTTTCATCAATTTATCTCATTAAATTAATAGAAGTATAAAATAAAATTAACAATTAATGCATTTGTCTCTTTATTAATGTTGTCATACCGCCCCGTATAACTGGATTGATTCTTCAAACACCTTTGATGGATGAAACGGAGGTGGATCAGAGAATTTGGAAGTTGACGACAGATGGCATCTACTGTTATAGGCAATGTACGGAGAGCTGTGAGTCTCAGAAGGAATTTTGACTTGAGTGGATGATAATTGGATGAAGCTATGGAACCTAAAAATTCCACATAAAATCAAGGTGTTACTATGGAGGGAAAGAGCGAGGTATTTCATGCCCCTCTTCGTGCATTTTCTGTAATCAAGCATTATTATTTGATAACCTGTCCGGGAAGCATTGCTACATGGGAGATGCCGGGTATGTGGAACTGGATTGAGCCACTGATCACTGAGGTTGATTCCTTTCGTGGTCTGGTGTTTAAACTGAGTGACACTTTGAATGCTGACAATACGAACAAGTTTGCAATGTTGCTATGGAGTTTGGGGAAGAGAAGGAATGAAAAGTTGTGGAATTCAATGGATGAAACTAAAGCTACAGTTTGCTATAGAGCCAATTCGATGCTGCAGGACTGGACTTAAAATTTCTTTGGTAAAAAAAAGAGAAGCCATTAATGCATTTGAAAGTGGTTATGTGTTTTTCATATTTAGGAATAAAAAAATGTTTTAATTTATTTTTTATAAATAAGAACCGAGGTTAGTATTTTTTCTTCTTCTTTTGGCTGATAAAAATGTACTTATTACCGAGTGGTTTGGTTATTTGATGAAAATTTTCTTTTTGCCGCAATTTAATTTTTGTTTAGAAAATTAACTTTTATTCTCTTGTATCAATTCTCTCCATAGACAAGAGTTGACTCTCGCAACATTTTAAATTAAAGTCCAGATTTTTGAAAAAAAAAAGTTTATATTTAATATCCAAAAATGTCTTATGGTACAAACAAAATATCCAGTCATATCTTAAATAAAAATAGGTTATTAATTTGAAGAAAACACATTAAAGAGTATATTATGCTATATGCTTTAAAAATATTTGATCAAAAGACTTTAAACATATATAAGATGTTCTGATGGCTCCATAGACCATCACGATTTTGTTCTTAATGAAAGGAGCCTAGGTGGGTTGAAAGGAGATATAGTCTAGGTAGGTTGAGAGGAGAGAAAGTTTAATAACAACACTTGACTTCAACACCCAAGTAATATGGCAAGAGTGGCCTAAGCGCTCATTTTAGTGCCAATGGTCCGACCTGAAGTCTTATGACATCGTTAAGTATTATTTACTTAAGTGCTTAGAAGACCTTCACAATTTTATTCTAATATAAAATGCCTTAGGAGTTAAGAGAAAATAGTGTTTATAAATTACGCTGATCTTGAACTCTTAAGCAATGTAAGACTTTTATAAATATCGAAACATCATAAGTCATGCAATTAATTTTTATCAATGTAATCAATGATTAAAAAAATGAAAAATTCGCTAGTTTTATTTTTTATTTTAAAAATATTGAAAAAAGTTACTAATACAAGATCAGAATATTCATAAGACTCTTTTGACCAAACAAATACTTCCCCCGGTCCTATATATTGGTTACATTCTAGAAAAAATATTTGATCCTATTTATAAGTTACCAACTAACTTATTAATAATGATTTTTTAATTATGTCCTTTATTCAACACTTCATTATTAGGGAAGAAAAACATTGAAATTGAAGGTTGTTATTGGTCCATATTCATTGATGAAAATAGTAGAGTAATTGGTGAATATTAATAATGACATGAAAGAAAAAGAATGTGAAATGATATTTTAGGCTAAATATTTAATTAGTTATTAGTGGAATTAGTTGGATGTGTAATTATGTTAAGGTATAATTGAAAACTTGTTTTATTTTCAGACATATTTAATAGCTTAACTTTCCTTCATTGATCTTGATGATTCAATTAAAAATGACCAATATATACTACCCAAAGGAATATATGCTAGCAAAGTTATTTTTTTTCTTCAAATCCAAAAAATTCTTATTCACTTGTATATAGGTCATGCATTGCACAAAAGAGAGGGTTAAATTACCCCGTACAAAAATACTGCAGTATACAAAAGGCAAATCTGCTATGGTCTTCATTTTTTCAAAAAACAGATGATCTCTCCATTACTTAAGATAGTATAAGCTATTTACAGTGTGATATATATATATATATATATGCTAAGACTCAATTTAACATCACTTGATGAATCAGTGGTACAATAGAGAGACTTGAAGAGAGAAATAGGCAATGAGAGCAACAGGTTATTAATTTCAACAAACTAGCATATTAGCCAATGACTCAAATTTTTTCTTGCTTAACCATTTATTATAAGAGGGGATTTGTTTCAAGACATCTATTAAAATATGTATAAAATCCAGCATAATCAGTGCAAATGCACAAGTATTATGCTAGTTACTATATAAACAAATCGTTTTACAACATGTGTACAAACCAACATAACTGTGTGCTAGCATAGGTAGAGACTAGTTACATATACAGCCTAAGATTATTACACTCATTATTTTTGGGCTCAGAAAAGCCCTACTTCACGAAGTACTACTTATTGGGGGTGGTCTTCTATACCCTTTTTCGTGGTCGGCATATCCATAGCAACAAGAAAACCTAATCGCATACAAAAAGGATCAAGGCCACCCCAACCAGAGATTACAAAAAAAAAAATGGATTTCTTTAGACAAAAATGTCGAAATGGTTCTCTGACCAAAAACAAAACCAGATAGGTCAGTACCTCAACCCATCTCACCTAGCTATCACCCGTGGGGAACCAATCCCATCATCGGAAATATCAAAGCCCATATCTTCACTTTTACTCAGTGCATAGACGATATCCATTATGCTGGGCCTCTTAGACGGGTCTCTATGCAAGCAAGCAATTGCAACGGTGAGAGCACCCATCAAACTTTCCATTGAGAATGTCTCCCTTAAAATATCCTTGTCCAACCATTCCTTCA
Source organism: Glycine max (assembly GCF_000004515.6). Lineage (NCBI taxonomy): Eukaryota > Viridiplantae > Streptophyta > Magnoliopsida > Fabales > Fabaceae > Glycine > Glycine max. The sequence continues at coordinate 43,628 of NC_016089.4, read as the reverse complement.
GCCTCCTTGTCTTCTCTTGCTCATTGTCCACTTCAAAGGTTTTGATGGCACTTGCCCACAAGAGATTTCCCTCCTCGTTAATGACTTCCTTCCCAGAAATTAATTCAAGCAACACAACCCCAAATGCGAACACATCCATCTTTGTAGAGACCACACCATCAGCAAGATATTCAGGGGCAATATAGCCCTGTGTTCCCACAATGTGCATGGTAATGGCATTCATTCCAGACTTTGCAAGCCCAAAATTGGCAATTTTGGCTCTCATGTTGGAGTCCAAGAGAATGTTGCTGCTCTTGATGTCTTTGTGCACAACCCGTGGCCTTGTGTGCTCGTGGATGTATTGGAGACCATTGGCAATGTCAATGGCTATTCTTAGCCTTATTTTCCAGCTCAACTTTTCTTTTTTGCCCTCATGCAGCCATGAGTATAGAGATCCATTCTCTACATATTCATAGACTAGATAGCAATTTGCTTCTTCTGGGTCTATGCAAAATCCCTCCAACTTCACTAGATTCCCATGGTTTACCTTCAACACAGAAAATGACATATTGTTAATCAACTACTTAAGCACGAATCATGGTGGATATATATAATCAATCAAGTGATAAAACTATTGAAAAAAGTATAATGAACACCCCAAATCTCTATGCAAAACTATTGAAAAAAGTATAATGAACACCCCAAATCTCTATGCAATACCTCGAAAGAGAATAAAAAAAATATAAGAATGAATCATGATAGAATTTATGATGTGATAGGAAGAGAGACATAGAAAAAAATGAAAGGTGTTGGTGGAATGTTTAAAATAATGAGGTATTTGTGTATCATTACTCAAAATTATTAGAGAGTAGCCTATTATATTTTTTGTTTGAAAGATTTTTTCATTAGAAATGTAACTACCTAAATTGAACCCTAAAATGCTAGTTGAATATAACTACCAGTATGATTATTTTGACCAGATCCAAATGCCAAATGGAACATCACATCTTAACAATTTTTTTATCAATTGGAAACGGACAAAAGAGCAGGTGTCTTTTGTCTTTCGCTGTGCTTTTAAGTGCACCTAACGTGCTTCTTTAAAGTTACATCATAGTCTATTTATTATTAATTAATTAACCCTGATCTGAAAAATGAGACAAAGTTAGAAACATCTTTCATTAGATAACCATTAGCAACGATGCCATCAACCACTCTTGTTGTATTCCACTTTATGTGTTTCTAAAATACAAGTATGAAAAAAATGAACAATGGATAATTACCAAAATAAATCCAGTGTGTCAAAGTTTTTGAAATCACCAAAATACATGTAAACTTCTGTTTTCCTTTTTCTCCCTGCATAACAACTGAAGGTTTTGTTTGCAGAGTAACAACAGAATAATTAATTCTCATGCTATAGTTCCGACTATTTTGCCCCAAGTAGGAGTATTAGAATAATTGTGTATATCCAGGATCCTGGCATCTAGAGGTTTATTCCCTTAGTTTGATTAGCGGTTGGTTGACCACTCATCAGACAAGTCACTTCACTTAATATCATCTGATTACTCATCAACGATAAGATATTAATTAATTAATTAACTCCTAGCATATGTTATTCTATGTAAAGCTTTCTCCTCATCTGTTCCTCACTCATACCTTATGATGGATTGTTATGTTCTTCCATATTTGATATTTGATTCTGTTGTAACCAGAATATATATATATATATATATATATCCAAAGATTTTTATGGTGTTATCTAAATAATTATGTATGGTAAATTTATTAACTTTAACCGCAATTACTTTGAAAGTAGGTATAGTAAGAACAAACAAATTCCCCATATAAAATATTTTGCGAACCATTTTGTCAAAACCAGTGTATATCCTATTTACTTTTACTCATTGTTGTTATACAAGATAAGTAAAAACTAAAAAGAATGATTGGTATTGTCACCTTCTGTATGAAAATTAAGCTCAAATAGATAACTATTAACAAAGTAAGAGCAATTACTTTTTGTTGGGAATTTTTTATCTATCATCTAATTATAGTAAATTTAGTAATGACTTCACAATTAAACAAACCGAACAAACAATCAATGTTGTGAAAAGAGAGATAGGTGGTGGTGTAATAAATTACCTTCTGCAAGATCTTGAGTTCCTCATAGGCATTCCACTTCATCTTCTTGATGGCAAAGACATGCCCATCAATTTCGCCTTTGTACACCGACCCCTGAATCAAGCAACTCTGATCAAACCCATCAGTGGCCTCCACCAGCTCATCAATCCCAAAAACCCTATACTTATCCAAACAATCAGACACATTAGCCATCAACTTGACATCCAAATTCTTACCCTCCGCTTTCCCTCCCAAATACACATTCTTCTCCTCATCATCTCTCACCACTCCCTTCATCACAACAACCTCTCTGTACACCCAAACCCCACTCACCAAAATCAACAACAACCCCACAATCCCCAATCCAACCCCCAACCCTCTAACAGTCCCTGTCCTATCATCATTATTGCTCCCAATTACTGGCGGCGGCGCGGGAGGAACCACCGCGGGCTGCGACAGAGCCGGCAGCCGCGCCACGGGCACGAAAATGGTGTCATAGTCATGTAGAGTTGTCTCACCGCCGTTGGCGTCAATGATGGACTGTTCTTCAGCACCGAAAGTTGAAGCTATTGACGACATGTTATCCTCGGGTTGGACGACGTAGGAGATCATGTAATTTGTTCTGTCATAATCCGGTATCAGATACAAGAAGAAGAAGAATTTGATTATTTATCCTTAAAAATAAAAGTTTTTCCGAACTTACCCTTGGCTGTTGGGGGGGCATTTGCAGAAGATGGGGAAGATGGTGTCCTGGCCGATGGAGAGGTTGGTGGCGAGGAGGGTGGGGTTGACGACTTCAACGGAGGGGAAAGTGGTGAGGTTCTGGAACTTGATGGTGGAGACTAAGAAGAAGGTGTCGCCGGGGTTGATGGTGTAGGAGATGTTGGCGTAGGAGAGGGAGCCGAAGGAGGCGTTGACGGGGTTGCAGGAGCAGGTTAAGGGGACGAAGAGGGGTGTATTTGGGAGTAAAGGGGTGTTGAGGGAAGAAGAGGAGATGTTGGATGGGGTTGATATCATGAGGCGGCTCACCGAGAAGAGGTCGCCGATGGAGGCCAGGTCGGTGAAGTTGGGGGCGGTGGCCCGGTAGAAGGCGTAGGACGTGCACGTGCGTGTGAAGTTGCACGTGAAGCCCGTGTTGTTCGCTTGTCGTGCTGTTTGAGCGTTGCTGCAAAGTGGAAGGAGGAGGAAGAGGAAGACAGCAGAGAAGAACTGATGCATTGTTTTGAGGGAACTTGTTGTCATTCTGCTGCTGTTGTTTGTTTCGTTTCGGCTGTTTATATTGTTGCGGTCGAATTTGAACTCATCTTCTTTGGTTTCAGGTCAATGCACTCACTGTGCTGCTGCTAGTCAAGATGCTTGAATGTTCTCAGAGGGATGTGGGGCCCCTTTAAATGGATTCCAGCTTTTTCAATCCAATTTTCTACAACTGCCTTGTGTTATACGGTTCTTGATAATATCGTTTTCGCACACGTACGTATTGTGGTTTTTTATGCTTAATTAGACATAAATAGATATTTACAAATTTCTCTAAAAAAAAAAATCTTACGACTTACAGTGAAAATAACTGGTTATTTGTTTAGATAAAATTAAAAAATTTAAACGCTTGTTGTCCTTTATTCGTAACTAATATGTTTGTTATGTCTCTTGTTGCATTTTATGCACGTCAAATCAGAAGCAATAATTTGTAATTTTAACATTATTAAACAAATTCGATATGTGAGTTATAGCGTATGCGTGAGTGTTGGCCGAACATGGTCCAAAGTCCAAACATACACCTTGAATACGCCAAAGATGGCTAATATATAGATCTAATACATTTTCAATTTCGTTGACAAAAGATGAAAATAAATTGGAAATCTATGTCTTTTGAGTATTTACAAAATTATTTATCTTAATTATGTGAGTTTTATTATTTTATATAAATTTAGATGCTTTATATAAAAATTTACTCAAATATTAAGATTGTTATATAAGTAATTTCATAATAAATTAAGCAATTTCACCGGAATACTCTTATTCGTTAGTACACAACTAAAGAAAGAAAGAAAAGGTATAAATTTGATAAACAATGTAATATAATAATAAAAATAAAGAGAAATTATTGATATAGTAAAAGAGAGAAAAATGTACATATAGTACAAAATTTAATGTAATGAAAAAGAAAAATCATTAATATTAAGAAAGTGTTTACGCATAATTATTCAAATAAATTTGATGTCATAATAGAACCGTTTGTGATATGCATGTGTTTTGTTTATTTCATCAGTAAAAAACATGATATCTAAAATAGAAGGGTACCATGCCAGAAGTACCAAAGCAACTTACATCAACCGGACAAATACCCACCTAGCTTTTGTTATATACGATTTATACATGAATCTGTAAGAGTATCATATAACCACACACTATTAAAGCTCCCCAACAAATATCGTAAGTCAAGGAATATGCATGTGTACGTAGTTGTTCCTTGTTCAATTTATTGTTACGGCTGTTGTTATTCGCCTTATCGTGCAAGATGCAGGAGACCTTTACTAAGCCATTCAATCTCAAGTCCTCATAATAATTTTATTTAACTCAAAAAATGTCCACTAAAAGATAATTAAAAAAACAAATTACTACTCCCAGAATCGGATGAAAGATGTAAGCAAAATGTTACTTGGTCCTGATGGCGTACAGAAGTCATCATTAAATAAATATCAAGGTGGCCATCACACCACAGTAACAATTCAATTCATTCTTATCGTTTTGGAATATGAACATTCTTGGAAAGAGCGCAGTCATGTTGAATAGGTAGAACAAGAAGTCGAGGAGTCTGTACTCCGCATAAGATGGACCGGGAATAATCATTATTAAATTTAATAATTATGTATTATTAGTAAAAAAAATACTATTAATAAATAAAAAATAACTGTTATTTTTAAAATAAATATTTTAAAAGTCTATAATTTTATCATATATAATGATTAATAATTATATGAGTAAAATTATTTTGTAAGGCGAGTTTATTTTATCATTATTATTTCATGTGATTAATAATTAATGAATTAATAATGTATCAAGAATTTACATGATGCCAAACTTAATATCATTTTTTACACCAATCTTCATCCCAAAGTCTTCAAAGCTGAAACTTAGAGATTTTGAAACCTCTGCTATAGTTGGAATTTCATGGTTGATGTAATAGCACTCAGAATTCCAATGTGTTGTGTGACTTGGTCGTACCTTTATTTCAATCCATTTTTTTTCCCACTTTTCATATGAGAACTCAATCATGGGTAGACTTATTTAACTAGAGATCATTATGAGTGGAGACATGTTAGGTGCACCCAGTAATATTGTTGGTGCATCCAGTAATTAGGTAAATAGATAAAATTATCCTTGTGATTCGAAAGAACCTTCTTTCGGAAGGTATGTTTGAAAAAATTAATGGCCAAGACTTGAATCCATGATTTTGGGGTTATTATCACAACGCTCTAACCAATTAAGTTAATGAATCAATTATATTATAAAATAAATAATATTAGTATACATAAATTATTACTATACATAATTATCACTAACATTTCTAATGCATATTTAATACGCATATAAATTTTGTGACAATTGAATTTAATTTAAATCATACAAATTATGTAATCCGTATATTTTTTTAAAAAATATAAAATATTTATCATCACAACATTTTATTTGTATTACAAAATTTAATATATATTAAATAAATATTATTTATTTTATAACAATGTGAATTAAATATGCATTAAATTTTATAATAATAATTCGAATTAAAAAAATATTTAATGCATATTTAATGACCTTTGTTTTAGTTGTTTCACTTTCACTTTCACTGCGCCTGCTTCCGGTTTTACGCTTCCTTTGTTTCACTTTCACTTTCGTCCTGTGTTGGGTGGTTTTTGCAAGTTTTGGTGATTTTTGCAAGTTTGTTCGAAGTAGCTGTTCAGTGAAGGTTAAAGATTGGTGGTTTCTTTCGTAGTTGCTCTTCTTATTCCGTCGGAGGTACGCATTTTATGGTTTTTTTTGTGTTCATCTGTTATAGAACCAGTAAAATGTTGAGGAAGGTTATTCAGTAAAATCTGCTTCCGGAAGAAATTCTTCCGAAAGTTGATACTTCTTATTCCGGAAGAAGTTCTCCCGAAAGTTGATATTGCTTATTCCGGAAGAAGTTCTCAGAAGAACTTCTTCCAGAAGTTGATACTGCTTCTTCCGGAAGAAGTTCTTCCGGAAACTGTATTTTTTTAAATTTATTTGGAATTATGTTTTTAAATTTGTGAAAAAAGTAATATATATGAATATTATAATTTATAATATTTGTATTTCATATTTTTGAAATTGTGGATAATTGGTTTAATTAGGTATAATAATTTAGGTATAATATTAAATGATTTAGGTAAAATAATTGTATTTTGTTGTAGTAGTAAAATGTTTTATTAGTTGTTAGTTATAGTGTTAACTTTAGTTTAAGTAAATAATTTAGTTTTAATTTAGTTTTAACTTTTGTATTACTTGTGTATGATGCATAATTTAATAATATGTTGTTAAGATGGACGGAGATCAATGGACGTATGACTATACAATGTCACAAAAAGTTCATATGGATTATGATAATGAAGAAGAATGTAGTGTGAATGAACCACATGTTGATTGTTTGAATGCTTTTAATACCTATCAGGTAATCATGTTCATTAGTTTGAATCATTTGGTTGAACGTATGTTTCGTATAAAAATTAACATGTCAGAGTTGCGTTGTAGGTCTTTGGTACTCGAGATGATGTTTTGCAGTGGACTCGAACAGTTGCCCATGAAAACGGATTTGTTGCAGTGATTATGAGGTCTGACACAGATACTGGTAGCAGAGGAAGAAATTCATTTGTGTTAATTGGGTGTGAAAGGAGTGGTTTGTACAAGTGTAGGAATAAAGAATTCGTTAGAAGAGACATTGGGAGCAGGAAATGTGATTGTCCCTTCAGGCTTCGTGGGAAACCAGTGCATGGAGGGGAAGGTTGAATGGTGAAGTTGATATGTGGGATTCACAATCATGAATTGGCCAAGTCCTTAGTTGGACATCCATACGTTGGGCGATTGACTAAGGATGAAAAGAAAATTATTGCTGATATGAAAAAGTCGATGATGAAACCAAAAAACATCTTGCTAACGTTGAAGGAGCACAATGCCAACAGTTGCATCACGATCAAGCAAATTTACAATGCAAGAAGTGCATATCGTTCTTCAATAAGAGGAGTTGATACTGAAATGCAACATCTGATGAAGCTTCTCGAACGTGATCAATACATTCATTGGCATAGATTGAAGGATAAAGTTGTGGTGCGTGATCTGTTTTGGTGTCACCCAGATGCAGTAAAGTTATGCAATGCATGTCATATGGTGTTTTTTTTATAGATAATACCTACAAAAAAACAGGTACAGACTCTCACTACTTGACTTTGTTGGGGTGACACCAATGGCGATGACATTCTCTGTTGGGTTTGCATATCTGGAGGGTGAGCGTGTTAATAATATTGTATAGGCTTTGAAACGGTTTCAAGGTCTATTTTTAAGAAATGATGGTCTCCCTATTGTTATTGTCACTGACAGAGACCTAGTACTGATGAATGCAGTGAAAACTGTGTTCCCGGAGTATACAAACTTTTTGTGTAGGTTTCACATCGATAAGAATGTCAAGGTGAAATGCAAATCTTTAATCGGTCAAAAAAATGTCTGAGACTATGTGATGGATAACTGGAGTACTTTGGTTGATTGTCCGTCCGAACAACAATTCGCTGAGTTCCTTCATAAGTTTCAAATTGCTTGTTCACCTTGGCCAATGTTTGTTGATTATGTTAACGACACATGGATTATCCCCTACAAGGAAAAATTTATTACAGCCTGGACGAATAAGGTCATGCACCTAGGCAACACAACAACAAATAGGTATTAAAATCTTATTTTTTTTCTAGTAAGGATTATTAATAAATGATATTTAATTGTTGTATATTTTTATGTTTGTTGTGTATTTTAAATGTAGGGTTGAATCAGCTCATTGGGCTCTAAAAAGAGTATTATAAAATAGCCTTGGAGACCTGTGTAGTTTTGGTATGCCATGAACAACATGATCACGCTGTAACACGTTGAAATTAAAGCATCCTTTGAAACAAGTACGCATGTGGTTGGACATGTATTTTAAAAAAACCTTATACAAGAGGCTTGTTGGAATGGTTTCAAGGAACACTTTAAATGAGATTGTTGTCGAGGTTGAGCGTCTACGTTATCTTATAAACGATCCCTCTTCTTGTGGTTGTGTGATGAGAAGCACGCTCGGTCTTCCTTGTGCATATGAGCTTTCTAAGTATATGCTGGCAGCATCCCAGTGGATTCAATCCATATGTTCAGGAGGAGACTTTGCTTTTCAGACCAAGGGTTATGTGAGGCCAAAGTCAGCATCAAGGAAGAGATTTAGACCATATCTAAAAAATTTGAGGAACTTGATGTGCGTGGAAAACTAACTCTCAAGAGTAAACTTCGAGATATTGCATACCCTGATCATAACTGTATGTGCCCTCCTCCATCAAAGGTCAACACTAAAGGTGCACCGAAGAAATCGATGAAAAGAAGTCAAAGATCTACAAAGCGTGATCCGGGTATGTTGATGCTTTTCATTCTATTCAAAGCAGCAACTCTTTAGTGAAACGTAGTGCATCATCTTCTGAACCGCCAAAGCTAACAAGGATCATCCCGATGTTGGATCAATTTGTGCCATTTATGCAGGGTTTCATTCACAGCGTTGTGGATGTGAAAGCGAACGGTAACTGTGGATATCGGTCCATTGCCGCTTTATTAGGTATGGGGGAAGATTCTTGGCCGTTGGTGCACAACAAATTGATTAAAGAACTTGGCAGATGGTCGCATGACTACACCAACCTCTTCGATGACATAGAGAGATTTGAACAATTAAGGCTGTCCCTACTTGTTGATGGGTTTTCCAAGGTATGTTTTTAGGTTTTCTTTTAAGAACAAACTTTAAATAGATTAGATGTGCATGTTTTCTTGATTCAGGTTAGTGTGGACAAGTGGATGAATATAACGGAGATGGGACATGTCATTGCATCACGGAATAACGTAATCCTTGTGTCGTTGTCCCGACAACAAAGCATGACATTTTTTCCTCTTAGAAGTCAACCACCACCCGATTCTTCTATGCACTACATGATATGTGTCGATCACGTGTTTGGAAATCATTTTGTTTAGGTACATTGAGGATATTTAGTCTAAGAATTATGCAATCACTTCCCTGGTTCATTTGAGTTAATAATGTTTGTTCACACACAATAGGTTTATTTGAAAGACCGTTGTCCTTTACCGCCTCTAGCGTTGTTGTGGTCAACCAATTATTATTCTTAGGCAAAGCAGTGGCCAACTTCGTATATTAGTATAATGCAGTAGTACACAAGCTTGATGTCATTCAAAAGAGACTATGTTGACCTAAATGAAGATTGAACATGCATTGCTTATCTAATTGTATTCATTATGCGATATAATTTGTTGTAAGTCATTAAAGGATAATTATTAAGTACTCGTTGCGTTAAGAAAAAAATTAGTTGGTGCAACCAAAATCAATTACACATGTACGATACATCGTTGTCCTAATTGACAACACATAATGATATGCATGCGTATTAAAGTTTAAGCGTGACACGACATTGGTTTAGTAGGAAACATAAACACGGAACATGTTCACGCGTGTTCTTTTGTAAAAAAAAGTGAAGCAATCTGTTAGTGAGAACCATGTATATATATGAGACACGACAAACGCTAATAAATCACACATTATCTTGCTTTCACATACTATCCCAATTGATACACAAAGTATGACATTTTTAGGAGAAACTAATAGTCAGACGATTGTCAACTCAAGGTTGGGTTTCATTTTTCCAAATGGATCGATTATTCACAATGATAGTGGGGTTTACTTTTAAACTTCTACTCTGGTGCCCATTCAAGTACCAAACAGCTGTGATTTTGCAAGCCTAAAAACCAGAATACACAATATCCTTCAACTAATCGACAAACAATTTTTGGATGAAATTCACTACGTCCAGCCATTCACCCATACAGGTAACCAAATTCACTTTCAATGTATGCAATTGATAAATGATGACGATGTCAACACAATGTTAATGTGTAATGATCAATTTTCGTGTGTTGGTCTGATTGAGTTATTATGCACCGTTGGAAGAACACCAAATGAAGTAATAAAATTACTTGAACGCACTACGACCCCTACTCATGATGCGCTCTTGTATTACAACGGGAGATGAAACATGCCACCCTAGAACAAATTTGTAGGATGCACGTTCACAAGAAAAAATCCAAAGAAATTTAAAATTCCGTCAAGATGTACCCTCGATGAACTGAAAGATTTGATAAAGCAAGTTGCACCTAAAGGGATTTCCCCTCATGAAATTCACAAATCACAAGCGGTACGACGATTATTTTTTCGGCAACCAAGACGTTTTGAGTATTCAGATAAAGTTATAAAATATGAAATTAATGAGCTGAGAACCAACGATGAAGTGCTGAAGGTGTTAGTACAGTCTAACTACTGGAAAAAATATGGGCCAATAGAAATTTTAGCTGTTTTTACTAAACATGGTATGAAATTCGAAGACGATGTGGATGCCACGTTGCTAAACGACTGAATGCAACGTTTCTTTTTTTGTTTTTCATACAACTTTTATCTGTTTGTTTACAGCGTGTTTGAATTCCATAATAAAATTGAATGTGTTGTTTGAATGGTCCAAATATAATTATTTTAATTGTTCCACCTTCAGACCTTAGACATACTTTGAAGGGTGGAAATCTTTTTTTTTTAAAATTTCGTGCTTGTTTTTTGAGGTGTTATTCGGTGGAACCGACTGACGATATTATTTTTTTTTAGCTTCTTTGACGTCCAAACATGAGAAATAGCATCCCTCGAATGTCTTAGGCGACTCGCCCATAATTTAAAAAAAAAACCTGAACATGGGTACTTGAACATGTTTGAAGGGTCCAAATCTTATTTTTTTTTTTAATTTCGTGCTTATTTTTTGAGGTGTTATTCGGTGGAATCGGCTGACGATATTATTTTTTTTGCTTCTTTGATGTCCAAACATGAGAAATAGTGCCCCTCGAATATTTTAGGCAACTCACACATAATTTTAAAAACCCCTGAACATGGGTACTTGAACATGTTTGAAGGGTCCAAATCCTAATTTTTTTGTTAATTCTGTGCTTGTTTTTTGAGGTGTTATTCGGTGGAACCGACTGATGATATTATTATTTTTTACTTCTTTGACGTCCAAACATGAGAAATAGTGCTCCTCAAATATCTTAGGCGACTTGCGCATAATTTTAAAAAACCCCCGAACATGAGTACTTGAACATGTTTGAAGGCTCCAAATCCTTTTTTTTTTAATTTCGTGCTTATTTTTTGAGGTGTTATTTGGTGGAACCGGCTGACAATATTATTTTTTTTGGCTTCTTTGACGTCGAAACATGAGAAATAGTGCCCCTCGAATGTCTTAGGCAACTCGCGCATAATTTGAAAAAAACCCCGAACATGGGTACTTGAACATGTTTGAAGGCTCCAAATCCTATTTTTTTAATTTCGTGCTTGTTTTTTGAGGTGTTATTTGGTGGAACCGGCTGACGATATTATTTTTTTTGGCTTCTTTGACGTCCAAACATGATAAATAGTGCCCTTCGAATGGCTTAGGCAATTCGCGCATAATTTGAAAAAATCCCCGACCATGGATACTTGAACATTTTTGAAGGCTCCAAATCCTATTTTTTTAATTTTGATCTTCTTACTGTAAAACATAAACATTTAGTTATCTTATTTTTAAAAATTTATAATTTTAATCTCATTCTTATGAAGGAAAGTCATGATTTTCGGAATCGAAATCGGAACGTCAGTTAATTGGAATCGGAATCGGAATCGGTGTGTCATATAGAGTGCACAAAAAGTAAACTATATTAAACAAAAAAGTGTAACAAATACAAAAAATGATGCCAACTACAAACATAAAAAACATCATCAATGCTTTGTGCACCGTCTTTGTTGAGCCCTAACACTTCCATCTGCACTGGCACCCCCCTGGCGATCCTCAGACAATCTTGCACGATATCATGTAACTCGATCTGTCCCTGCAGTGACCATCCTAAGGTTGAGCACACGCTCCAAACTTTTTGCGATCGCCTCATAGCCTTCGTAATCATCCTGTGACACTCATAAAAAACATTTATTACAAAATTAAAAATAAATAACAATTCATCAAACATTAAACGCGGAAATAATCTTACCACTGCATGTCAAGGGGGGTCAAATGCCACTGGAACCTCTGGGATGTCCGCCTGCATGTAGTCCTCATGGTCTGGGGCAGGTGCATGTATGGGCTGGTCACCTGCCTGGGTCAGTATCATGAATGGGTGAGATATTTAGAAAAACCACTCCATGTAATTTGCAGATACTTGCCTAGACACTACACAAAGGTCACCCACAGCTACTACATGGTCCGAGAAATGCATCCACCTATCATTTATATCATCATATGACAACGAAGCGCTAACAGCGGCGGATGGATGCTCTGAATGTACCCAAACTGTCGTAGCACCCTCTCCGGTCGAACTGTGACCATCATAGGACCCCATCTCAGCTGATCCTGGAACGATGAAATCAGCTCAAACCCCCTAACCCCTAGATGGTCACTGTAAGACAACCAACACACGTCTGTGACCATCAAAGCATCACAATGTGCCCGGTACGACGCTCCTGGAATTCCCTTCATATGAGCCTTCGTCGTCAGCCACCGGGAGACACGAGGGGACGTCTCCTCGTATGCATCATCGGTGACGCACTGATGCACACTCAAAAAATGCTCATAGATCTAGCACTACAAAAAAAATTAGGTTAACATAACATAAAAATATGTTTACATCATAATCCAATGTAACATATTACGAACACAAAATTTACCTGTAATAAAGTAAGGTACCCCCCAATCTGTCGTGTCGTGGTCCTAGAAGCTTCATCTAACTGGTCATACATATGAACCAGGGTCGCAGCTCCCTAGGCATAGCCCCCACTCTGACCCAGGTCACGAAAAGCCTCTAGATGCACCACATGAACATTTGTTGCACTCTTGTTAGAAAAAAGAGTGCAATCGACCAGGTGCAGAAAATAAGTACGAGCTGCTACAATCAATCGTCGTGTCTGTCATTTCATCTCATAGATCTCTCGAACCCATGAGAGGCGTACATATGCCCCACACGCTCATACTGTCTCGGCTCTAGCCTCCTCATCGGACACCTCAAGCAACTCCATCAACAAAAATACCGCTTCGTCCACGGAAAGAGCCTCAAAGATGTGGAAGGCACCAGTGATAGGGAGATGGAGGAGTAACGACACATCATCTAGTGTGATTGTCAACTCTCCTATTGGAAGGTGGAAGGTGCTGGTCTTCTTGTGCCACCTCTCCACAAATGCAGACATAAGTCGAGGATCGCCGGTTACAACTGAACACCCGATCAATGAACTTAATCCTGTGGCAGCAACCAGCCCTTCAATCTCAGGCACTGGCCTCCCAATTAACGCCACCTTCCTCCCGTGCGACATCAACTTCAGCTCAAGACGCTCCTGAATTGAAGTACAAATCATTCGAAATGCACAAATAGGATCAAATTAACAATTCTAAAACAAATAGGAAACCAAATTTCTAATTTTGCCAATATAAAAAAAATACAAGGACTTTTACATGTTGATGGGTTATTAATATGATGGAAAAGGCTTGTGGTGAATTAAAGTTGGCCTCTCGCTGCATTTAATGATCAATCGTGTATGCCAGAACATGGGAAATTTATAAAATCAATTAGCAGAATCTTTTTATATATGGCAATCTTTGCAGGCAGAACTGTAACCCTTGCAAGAAGATTATTAAGATATATACCAATCTCGTAGCCTTTTAAGTTTAAAGTTTAGATGGATTAAATAATGAAACCAACCCCAATGCTACCCATCCTTAGTACTCGAGTGAAGCCCAATTGACAGAAAAAATGATCAATAGAAGTTGTTGGTTTGTAACCAAAGAGAGGTTGACATTGTAGTTGTGATGATGGGATTAGTTGGAATTTGTAAAGCAAGCCAAATGATCAATAGAAGTTGAAGTCCAAGTATACTGCATTATCTAACAGCATATCAAAGGTTTTGGAAGTTGTTTTCATTGTCTAGGTTAAGCTCTTTTTTTTATTTTTGCATAGTACCATATGTGTTTTAGGTGCTTTAATTAATATGACATCCTATATCATCTTTATAATGAATCAAAACTCTTGCTCTGATTACTCTACGAACAAGAGTTCTGCTCTCTTTCATCAAGGTCTAGATCATCATCAAATCAATATCATCAAGCCAATAGAGATAGCTAGGAATATGAAATAAGAGTAAAATCAATAGTCCCTCCCTAACCATGTTGACTAGATTGGAGTTTTTTTATTTGTAATCTAACTAATGTTCTTGGAGAGTGATATTATGTTTGTGACAGTTGAAGCATGCACAGATATGTCAAACAAGCCAAATAATCTAGACTATAGCATAAATATCTGATAAGCTTCCATTTTCTTCAAAAATTATGAGAAGACGAATTTCTAGATGTCCTCAAGAATGGTCAAGGCATCACTAGAAGATGCAATGACATCATAGCTTACTAGACTCGAAGTCTTCAGTCTCTATAAAACTTTTGACTAGGGTGTTACCTTCTTCTGGGAGTAGTTAATAGTCAATGTGCGACTAAAATAGCACTCTCAAAGTTATGCTTATTTATTGACAAATAAGAAGGTAGAAATAGGGAATATATAACTCTTGATCCAACATAAACAGAAAAATGGGAAAAGTAAAAAGTGAAAACAAAAGAACAAATTCAAATCACTATATTTAAGAGTTGTCATATAAAAGTCATGAACTTTATACAATTATCTCTTCATAATGTCATCCTTCTTGATAATAATAGTAGTATCCCATAGGTCCCCATATTTTTCATTGAATTCCCATATGCTCGTAGTATTATAGTCATTTATCAACTTGTCTCGAGCTCCCATTTCCATATTGTATATGTGAGGTTCAAAGTGGTGGGGTTTATCAGGTTTATCCATCTCAATAATGCAAAATATGATTGTAAATATGCCTGCTCCTATGTATAAGTACTCCCCCTGAAAACCAGAAAGTTGTTAGAATTTATGGCTACTTCTTCCAACAAGTAAACTAAGAACGTAAGTGCAATGTTTATATGTAAACAAAGTAGCCAAGTGATTTGAAGATTGAGTTCTTCTTCATTAATTCCAATTAACTTTTAGAACTACCGGAACATTGAAGTACACCCCAAGAGCAATGGCTGGTGGGAAGAGCCATGAAATAATCCCTGCATAAGAAATAAATAAATGATAATAAAAAAATGACCATTGTAATGAGAAAGGTTATATAAATGGTGAATGGTGTATGGAAAGCACACCCTGGAATCCAGTGGGGGGTTCTGCTACTGCCATCTCTTCTGCAATTGAGCCCCAAAATGTTCCTGAAATGAATATTCATCGTGAAGTTTGGAAGGAAATCATGTCACACTTAGGAAGGATCGTTTTCATTTTCATCATAATTTTAACCAGTCACTGGAAAATTAAGTACTTTGTGAATTTGACAAAATTAACATCAAACTTTACAATTAAAATAAGCAAACGCCTAGTAATGATTCCCCAAAATCAAAATAAGAATTAAAAAAAATGCATCTACAGTATTTAAAATGATCGCTATAAACCAACAAGCACATGACTTCCTCCAACTTTCATAAAAAAAAATAAGAGTGAAAAAAAATGAAGAGAAACTCGAAAGTAAGCAAAAGTGAATAATAATAATAAACAAACACCTTTCTGTTCTCCTTCGTGGTAAGTGTGGTGGTCATCATATATTCCATACACAAAATCATCCTGAAATTTACATGAAGGAAAAGAAATGAAACCCATCATCACAAGCAAAAGGACAGAAAAAGAGAGAAGCAAGTGAAAGAGCATTATTGCAATTAATTAAGATACAGCGTCAACGCCAATAGTGGCATATTGATCTCTAGGATCTTCATTGAGGTCAGGCTCAATCTCATTAAAACCAGCATTCAGCAAGAATCTTGTTGAGGTACGGTGTTAGTCTTGGTCAAGATGCCATGCCAATTGGGAGGTGTTGAAGTTAAGAAGGGCTTGGAAGTGAGTTTGATGGGAGGGACCAGTGAGAGTGAGGAACATAGCGCCATGCGTAGTTTGCTTGCTTCTCTACCTATCTAATGCTGTTATCCGTTTTCTCGCATTATAACACAGTCCACACAACAAGACATTTAAATTTTAGAGCTTACAGTTGATTCAATTATTTTATCAACTTAGAATTATTTCATTACGTGGAAAAGTAAGATTGAATTGCCAATTGCATACTTTAACTGTAGACTTTGGGTATATTAAACTTTTTAAATTTTATTTTTTATGGTTTATCTTGCTGAACTATAGTAAGCATTTGGCTATTCAGAATATTTTTTGCTAAAATTATAACTGATTGTCGTGTAACTTTGTTTCCCTTGTCAAGAAGTATCAGGCAGATATAATGAAATTTTAAACATAATACCGCGTTTATATAGTAAACCGCTAAAAATAAACATAATGTTTGTCTATAAATAAACTATTTATTGTTATCTAAACTCACAAAATTGTTTAAACTAATAATTGCTCTGTTTCAAAATAAGCATCGTATTTAATTTTTTAATATAATATTAACTATTTTTTCATTAATATTTCTAATAAATATCACTTTAGTTTATTTTTTCAATGTTATTTTGGAAGAAACAGTAACATGTAATAAATCTTTCAAATACATTTCTTTTATTGTTATCTTTTTTTTTTTTTGAAAACAAGATATCTCACACTCAGAAGTCCTGCAATTAATTCCGAGATTTAAACAACACTAAAGTGAATTTTATTTCTTATAATAAAATATTTTTATATGCATGACGAGAAATTAGTTCTTTTTGATATGTTTAAGAAACTCAACTATTTACAAATTATATAATTTTTTAAATTAATTATTTTAAAAATCAGTTATGATATTATACATGGTAATTTATGATTATATATTCTAATTTAATTCTTTTAATTACTATCTCATTCCTGTATTTTTTGATGTTTAAAGGATATTGCATATATATTAAAAAATATTTAATAAAATTAAAAATTATTATATTTGAACTAACATGACCTTATTTAATATTTTGATCTTTAATATTTATGCCACTAAAATAGGTATTAAATAAGGATAAATTAAAAAAAAATGTATTAATTAGGGTTTAAAATTCTTGAAACATCAAATATTTTGAGGCAAAATATTAAAAGATACAGGAAGAAAGGAAGAAGGTAACAATAATAAATATAATGTGTTAGTAATGCTTCTCCTCTTTCTTTCACTATATGTAAAACTAAAGAGAGAGAGAAAAATAGTAACATCAACTTGAAAACTGATTTTAAGTATCTAAAAAAATGATGTCATCTGTGATTTCTCTGATTGGGTTAACGCATAGTTCACATCCAAAGAAATAGAAGCTTTGAGCTACATCTTTTGTCATCTGTGGGCTATTTGGCAAAAAAAAATATTCTGGTTTTTGAGAACAAAAGGCAATCTCTGCAGCAAACTTCGGCAGTAGCAGATTCTTTATTTTATCAGGAGGCTGACACAAATTCTGATCACAATGAGTCCTCTCAAGAGGTAAAGTGGATCCCTCCTCCGAATTTCTGCATAAAAGGAAACTTTGATGTCTTCTTGAAAGATAAAAGTGGAACAGGTTTTGGGGTAATTTTTAGTGATAATTTCTGCTACTGATTTTTGGGGCCCTGTGGAGAGTCTGTGGAGCAAAATGAATGCAAAGGGGGTTGCTCCTGTGAATTCCACTTATGGGACCTTGATTAATGCTTATAGCAAAGGTGGACTCAAAGAGGAAGCACTAGCGCGGTTACAGAGGATGCAGAGTCAAGGAATGGAGCCTGATGAGGTCACCATGGGGATTGTTGTACCTACGTTCACGACTACATTAAGAGAAATTTTAATTACTTACACACTTTTGCAAGCTTACAAGGTGTCTCTATATGTAGCACTAACGAGACACAAATTTTTACAAACCAAGCGATGTGGGACAAAGGAACTAAAACTTCAAAACTCTAACATTCTTGACTGATATATTGAGTTATAATAATGTTCTTGGCTTGTATTCTATGGATAGGAGGCTAAGGGAAGGCTACAGAGACTTTCAAGGAAATGATAAAATATGACATTCAACCAGATGATTTTACTTTCAGAGCTCTTGCAAACATTTTGCTGAATTATGGAGTTTCAAAGCAGGCTGTTGGTAGGCTGGAAGTAATGGTGGAAAGGGATGCTCCTCGTGGTTTGCAAGCATGGATTTTGGCACTCTCATGTGCATATGAAGGAGTTCATTATACAAATGAGTAGTTGTGGTTAATTATGGTTGGAGCATACATAAGGTCAAAAAGCATGATTGGAGGCTTACCTACTCTGGCTTTCCTCTGGAGCTGGTTGTTTGCCTTTTTATTGGCTACATGGTTGAGGCTATGATTGGAGCATTTCAATCACAGTATTTAGAATTACTACTGGTAATTTCTATAATAATCTTGTAATATGGTTTGGTAGTTCGAATAGTTGTCCATAAAATGAAGCAAAATATATGGGGATATCTAAAATATAAACATATGATAAATTGATATTAGTTGTATATATTGTTCACAATTACTGAATGTTGTTGGTCTTCAATTCTTAAAGATCTTTTTCTCTGACAGAATAATTACAATATTTCAAAGAGCCATGATTTTACCTAATCTTGACTACTACTCTTAATGATGTTTTGCAGGATACTGGGACGGGAACAAGTTTTGACTTTTACGAGTATTCTTGATGGTCGGTGATGGGAATTGGATTGTTGAAACCCCTTTGGAACTACATGAACTGCTTTTTTCCCCTTTTTCTTCATTTCAAGGACAAAAGTAATTTAGAATATATGAGGAATGAGGATTAAAAGAAAATAAGAAAGAATATCTAGAAGTATCGTCACAATAGTGAAATGCATCTTATGAAAATTCATCAGAGATTTTCAAACTAAAATCATTTCATAGATTATTTTGCCAATGAATGAATTATATATAATTATTGGTGGTTAGTATTTGGAATGCATATATATTTTTTTTCTTTATAATATAATATGCGTGTGACTAACCATGGATAATATTATTTTCTCGTCCTTTGGTTGCACAATATATGGTTATTCTCAGATTTTTCTTAAGGAATTGATTTTTTTTATATTGTTATCTTGACTTCAATTTCAGGTGCTTGTCAACCACATGGAGCTATATTTCTGTCCTCAAAAACTAAGAAAAGTGATGCACTTATCCACTAATTGTAGTTCTTCATGGGGGACCACAATCTGTCTCATTGTCAAGCTTTTCAAAGCCATTGGCTTATCTTTCTTCCCTTGGATATAGCTTGTTAATTGTGAACTACAGGTAAATGGTATCCTATTGGTGCTCAAACATTTGATCTAGGCTATACAATTTCAATTCATAAGTTTGATGGGTTCTATCATATTTCTGTTGATTCTTTACGTAGGCTATACAATTTCAATTCATAAGTTTGATGGGTTCTATCATATTTCTGTTGATTCTTTACGTAGTGTTAGATTAAGAGATGGATTCTTATTCTCACACTGATCACTGATGATGATGGAGATAAGTGTTAGGAGACTTTTAGAGATTCTGAACCTCGACCACACATAACACAAACATTGCGTGTGGTTCAACAAGTATTGCAAATGAACAGTATTTTCAGACTATCGATTGAATCATTTGACTCCCTTAATATTAATGCTATTTGGGCAGAGTGTATTTTATATTTGAAAAAAAAAGTGGAACAGACTGTATTTGTCATTGTTATTTTTATTTTTTTTTTAATAAAAAAATTGATTCAGGACGTCTTCTAGCTTTGGGTTATGAAAATATAATAAAACTCTCATTGTTTATAGTTAATTTTCTTTGGCATTGTGAACCAAGGAGGATTGTTTTATAGGCTGATCTTCCAACTGTGGAAGACTCGCAATGATGGTATTTTTAAGTGACAATTCATCATCCCTAGTTCATTCTCAACCAGGTTTGGCTCCTTCATAGTTCGATTATTGCAACTTTGAAGTTGGGAACTCCTCAACGCCAAACTATAGGCATTACTTGGACTCCTCTTCCTGCGTCTAAAGTGAAGCTTAATGTTGACAAGAGCTCCTTGGGTAACCTGGGACCTTCAGGATTTGGCATATTAATTCATGATTCTCATGGTTCTTGGTTAGTTGGCTTTTTAGGATACTGTTGATATACTACAAATGTTAGTGTTGTACTTAATGTTATTTGCAAAGACATAGAGTTGGCGTGAAACATAGACTATAGAATGATAGAGTGTGAATTAGACTCTTGTTGATTTAAACCTAATTGATCGACACAATGTTGGCTTTCATCGGATGACAATTATCATTAATCTTATTTGATCTTTCATGAACATACAATGACTTCTCTCCTTCTATAATGTCTATAAAGAAGAAAATTTGTGCGTTGACTCTTTGGCTCGTCATGACTCTTCAACAAATGCGTTTCTCACTTAGGAAGCCTTTCTAGCCTTTATTAGCTCTTTTGTTTTTGGTGATGCAATAGGAGTCTCATTCTTTTCTCTGGAGCTTAGTTGATTATTTATCTTCCTACTTTTATATATATATATATATGTTTTGTTTGAATACCAAGTATTAGAAATTGATTTTCACAAAAAATGTTGTTTAGAAATTTATAATTGATTTTGAGTGTTTGATTATCAAAATAGGTTTCAATATTCATTTATAATTTTTTATGTAAACGATTTTTTGTGTTATAATCAATTATAACTTATGAGTAATATAACTTAAAATATTATCAATCTTACACTTTTTCTTTTACTCTAAGGTAAAAAATAAAAGATTATTTTTTGTACTTATAGTTTTATTTTTATTTTTAATCCCGATAAAAAAATTTAATCCTTAGATTTTTCATTTTTAGTTTTTCTACGATAAATATTGAATGACATTGTTGATGTGAATCTTAATAACATGGTTTGTTAATAAAAAATAAGGGTGAGTTGATGAGTTTTAACGACATAAACTATAAATGAAACATTTTGAAATTTGTAGGAACTATGTTAAGAATTTATTTTAGTGGGGTCGAAAAATGAAAAAACGTTAAATTGGATGGGCAACAATCTTAATTTAGGCTTTATTATAGTATTATAAATATTGGAGCGAACAGAAAAGAGGACACAGCGCAGAGCCGCCTCAACATCTGAAACAGACTCTATCCCTAATCCCTATCTTCTTCTCTGCTCTCTCCGCACGCTTTGGCTCCTCTGATCTCAGGTACATACAACTTCACATCTTCACTTTATCTCTTTTTTCGATTATTTGTTAAGATCTGTTTGCATCTGCCTGTGTACAATAATTTTGTTTGATACGTGTTTTCTAGGTTTTCAATTATTCTGTTTGTGATTTTACGATATGTTATCGCTTGTGTCCCGGTTTAGCATACCATCCATAGACACAGATATATGAAAACCTTGGGAATAATAATTTATGTGCTTGGTTTTCCATTGACCTGATATGTCTGTCTGTGTGTGTGTGATAATAATTTATGTGCTTCGTTTTTCATTGACCTGATATATGTGTGTGTGATAATAATTTATGTGCATGGTTTTCCATTGACCTGATATGTGTGTGTGAGATAATAACCTAAGTGCTTGGTTTTCCATTGACCATATATATATGTTTGTGTGTGTGCGTGATTTGGTTGTTGATGACTAGGTTTTTTTATTGTGTTTAGGATCTGCTTTGAGGTTCACTGTTGTAATTTTAATTATTTTTTAGTTTCTGGTTTTGAATTGTAGGTGTTGTTGGCTTGGTATCCGTGCAAGTTCTGCTGTAGCCGATTTGAAGGTGAAGGTGTCACCTTAAAGTTTCTTTCATGTTTGATCAGGCTACTATCCATTTGGGAGCAACTGAGCTGCTTGGAGAGTATTTTTCTTCTTCTAGAAAAAATTACAGACCCTCATCCCAGAGAGTTAGCTGTATGCATTGCGAGACATATCAGAAATTCATTCAGTTTTCTGGTTGCGGTTGGCCACCTTCCATTATACTTGAGGGAGATTCTTCAAGGGCACAAGCTACCTTAGAGGCTGAAATTGCGGCTGCGTATAATTTGAATTCTGGCATTTGCTGCATCTGAATATCTCTGAAACTTTGTAAGTCAACATGGCTTTACAGAACATTGGTGCTGCAAACAGTGATGATGCCTTCTACAGGTATAAGATGCCTAGGATGATTACCAAAATTGAGGGCAGAGGTAACGGCATCAAAACTAATGTTGTCAATATGGTTGATATTGCCAAGGCATTGGCAAGGCCTGCGTCTTACACGACCAAGTATTTTGGTTGTGAACTTGGGGCCCAGTCAAAATTTGATGAGAAGACCGGCACTTCTCACGTCAATGGAGCACATGATACTGTTAAGCTTGCTGGCCTTCTTGAGAACTTCATTAAGAAATATGTTCAGTGTTATGGTTGTGGAAATCCTGAAACTGAGATCATAATCACTAAGAACCAAATGATCCAGCTGAAATGCGCTGCTTGTGGTTTTGTGTCTGATGTTGATATGAGAGACAAGCTGACTACCTTCATCATTAAGAACCCTCCAGAGGTTAAGAAAGGATCCAAAGACAAGAAGGCCATGAGGAGAGCTGAGAAGGAGAGACTGAAGGAAGGTGAAATGGCTGATGAGGAACAGAAGAAAGTGAAGAAAGAGGTTAAGAAGAAAGGCTCTTCATCTTCAAAAGATGGCACTGCTAAATCCACCTCTTCAAAGAAGAAAGCAAGTGGCTCTGATGAAGACCGCACTTCACCTACTCACAGTCAAATTGATGAGAAAGAGGAGGCTCCAGATGAAGATGATGGTGATGATGACGTGCAATGGCTGACAGATACATCACTTGATGCTGCTCGTCAACGTATCCAAGAACAGTTAAGTGCTGTGACAGCTGATATGGTTATGCTTTCTACAGATGAACCAGAGAAGAAGAAAAAAGCAGCAAGTAACGGAAATGGCGGTTCTCAGAATGGTAACTCAATGCACTATGGGACCCTGGTTGGGGAAGTGAAAGCTAATTTGAAGAAAGGTATTGGAGCGAATGAATTGCTGTCCCATCTTTCAGCACATCCTGCACCTGCTCAAGAAAAGATGAGTGCTCTGGTTGAAGCTCTATTCGAGGGAACTGAGAAAGGTTTTGCTAAAGAAGCTGATAAGAAGAAGAACTACTTTGCTGCTGCTGTTGCCGAAGAGGGATCCCAGCTGTTATTGCTTCATGCTATTGAAGAATTTTCTTGCAAGTCTACTTCCAATGCTTTGAAGGAGGTTGCCCTGGTTCTAAAGGCACTCTATGATGCTGATGTGTTGGAGGAAGAGCACATAGTGCAGTGGTATCAAAAGGGACTGAAGGGCGATAACAAGAACTCTAAGATTTTGAAGAATGCTCAACCTTTCATTGATTGGCTTCAGAGTGCAGAATCAGAAACCGAGGAAGAATAATTTTTCCTACATTCTCCGTTACTTATGTTTACTTGATTGTGTCATGTTCTTTATTTCCAATAAAGGTTATTGTAGGCCCCATGTGTTGTTGAACTACTATACTGTGCGAATGGTGCATGCTTGCTGGACCAGTATGTATGCCTCAGTGCGTTTTGTGATGTGCGGTTCTAATGTAATTTTGTTTTTGGTTGTTGATGATTATGTTATATGTTGTCTTGATAATATAATAGTAGTACTGCTTTTCTGTTGTGTCTAATCATGATTGTTTAATCATGTGGTTGATATGAACATCCTCTAGCTGCGTCGGGAATTACTATAAGAGTTTATAATTCTTTGCCCCGTTTAGTTTTGTTGGATTGTTGGGGAAGGTTTTGACTGGGGAGGGTTCCGACAATAACTTGTATTATGATCAATTGGGTTTTGCATATTTTAGGCAAATTGCATGTAATTTTATAATATCTTTTTCTTTACCCCTCCTAGTTTTGTTGGATTGATTGTGGGTGGTATTGATAGAGGATGCTTCCGACAATAGCTTCTGTGGTTATGATTATGAATTGGGTAAGGCTTATTTTAGGCCAATTGCGTATGATTTTGATTCACATACTGCTAGTATAAAATTGACTTCCCCTTCTCAAATTTCTTTAACTTGGACGTGGATGATATATTTTAGGCCTATAGGCTTAGATCTAATTCGTCTTCAATTTTAGGTATGTCTCAGTTTTGGCTCTTAGTTCGTCCATTTCCTTATTCCTTCTTGGATAGGGCTGGAATTGACATAAATTTGATAAAACAAAAAGTAGGTTCGAAAAGGTTTGGAATCACCCAAAAAGCACATTATAATTTCACAATAATGAAAAACAGATTAAAAATTTTGCATGTTATAAATTTTAACTTTGATAATTTTATTAAAGATGAAAAATATATTTTAACCTATTATTTATTTTAAATGTTTAGTTTTTAACAATTAATTGCATATTTTGAAGATGAACTCAAACTATTTATCTTTTTTAAAATTTATACTTTTTTTTAACAATTTTATATTAATAATAAGCTTTTTAACTTAAGAATATTTTGTATGATATGGTATTTATATTAATACTATTTATTTTAAAATCTACAATACCAGTATAAAATACATCTTAATTTTAGTTTTATATATTGAAATATTAGGTTAATTAGATTTGTCTCATTAAATTTTGAATAATGTAGGCTCAAATTTATGTAAATGATTCAATTTTTGTTTTCGAATTGAATACAGGTCATCTTGAGAACACATGCTTTATTATATGTTTGTTTAGAAAATTTTTAAAAGGTTGAAGTTTTTCTATGATTTAACTTTTTCGAGAGGCTTACAAAATTAACGAGTATATAACATAGGGGACTTTTTTAATAAAAAACAAATCAAATTCATAATTTAGATGAATGTTGCACATTTGAACCCTCTTGTATGGTTTACAACTTTTACCTTAAACAATTACTTTACTTCAAAACATACAATAATACAATCTTGCAGCATTTTAGATGAAACTACGTATTATTAGTAACACTAGTAGGATTCCCCTGTGGTGCACGGGTCACCCCTATTTTTACTCAGATTCAAAATACACTTATTTATAAAAGTAAAATTTTACATTGAAACAATTTTAATTAGTTATCTAGGTTTTCAAAAATAAAGAGAAAATCATTTAACAATTCATTTACATAATTTAATATATGAAAATATATATTACTATTTCTGTAATGTCTTATTTAACTATAGCGAAAATATTAAATTGTTGGTCTTTTACTATTTTAAGCTTAAATATTAATTATTTACATGAGCAAAAGATATTTATGCATAAAAGAGATATTATTATCCAAGAAGACAAAAAACAAGTACAAAATCGAAAAAGACCATACATTCTATAGATAAAAGAAAATACTGTGTATATAAATTGGTTACGAAACTACCACATATTTTATGTATACATATTAATACTTTTACTTCGATTAAATATTAATTATTTTAAGCTTAAATATTAATTATTTATATGAGCAAAATATATTTATGCATAAAAGAGATATTACTACCCAAGAAGACAAAAAACAAGTACAAAACCGAAAAAGGACTATATATATTCTATAGATAAAAAGAAAATAAATACTGTGTATATAAATTGATTACGAAACTACCACAAAAAAACCCGACATGGCCCGGTTAGGAAGCTAGTAAATAAGAAAAAATCTGAATGATGTGTTTACCAACCTGCTATACTCAAGTAGGATTGTAGCAACCAAACTTGTCAAATATCCAAAATCCTAAGTTCCTAGCCTGAAACATATTTACTAGGATTGCCTAAGTTACACTTCTTCCAAATATAACTAAAAGGCCAGTATCCAAAATTGCCTATAAATATGTTTTTATATAACAAGTACTAATGTCTAATGTCAATGCCACAGATTCCCTACAACAAGGAAGTACTCATGGGATTGGCGAAGAAATGCTCTCGGCATATCAACTTCGGTTGACTGGATTTGCTTCCGATAAGTTCCGGAAGTAAGGAGGGTCCCCCATCTAACATATTTTGATGCATCTTCTTCACAATTAGGTGTTTATCCAGAACCATCAATTCCAAGAGAGTTCTACAGTTCTGTCAGAAACTCGAATAAGCATATAAGCTCAAAACCACCATACAAACAGAGTAATAAAGGCAGTGACAGCATTAAGAAAATCATATCAACGTTTAGGCTCACAATCACCAGATGAAAAAAATAATAGTATAAAGCCTTGCATAAAACCAATGACCTTTCCTATTATACTTATATAGTTTTATCTGATAAATGACATTGAAATAAATTGGAGTTAGACATTGAGAAACTTATAGGCTTGAATCTTCTCTAGTTTCATAATATACGTAGATCATCCCTTATCAGCTTCTTTTCACCTTGTATGGAAGAACAAAATCTGTGATTGCAAACAACACAAGCATGGGCATACACAGAGAGTAAGTGTAGGAATAGATTTTGCCAACCATTGGAGGTTTATTGCATAATTTTAAACTAGAGGGTGGAGGCATATTTCAATAATACCTCAGGAAAAGGATCATTGACTCAATCTTATCTTTAAAAGATTCTTTAAGAAAAAAACAAATGGAGATAATAGTCCAGAAATTTCAGAATAGAAGTCAGCACATGACTAAACTAGTAACTAGCAATTTCATAACAAAAGTGCAGAATTTTGAAAATTTGATAAAATACCTGTGGATTCAACACGTGCATATGATGTAGAATATCATCCTAACACATACAAAATGAAATCGTAAGTGGATTTTTCCATTTCCTAATGAAGGATTAAAAATTGTAAAACTTGATTTACGCTGCACCTCAAGTTATAATGCTGCAAAAGGAGATTTTGCCAGATTTTACTTGAAATCCACACACATAAAGAAAGGTGAGGCAAACTACAATTCTTAAAGGTTAGTGGTTATAACTAACTATTCTAGCCTATATATACCAAACTGTAACACAAAGTTGAGTGGCTTAATATCATTTTTCACTTCTTGCTTCCCAAGTTCTCTCTCTCTCAAAATATCTTTCTTATCTTCTTTTATGATTCTGTTAGAAATCTGTTGATATTAATATGCAGCATCACTCAGAGCTAATCCCATTTCAAAGTTCTATGAAAATTTAAATATATTAAATAAAGAAGCATTATAGAGTTTGCATACCTCCAATATCCCAGGGTTTTGCATCACTATTCCAAGAACACGACGTCTGAGTCCCCTGTAAACAATGTTGTTGATGGTCCCATCTCCATTGACCCATGGCAATATTGGCACACATGATTCACCAGAAGAAAATTCGAGAGTTTCTTTCTTATGATTGACTCTGGATAAACCAAGTCTGTTTTGCTTACAGCCTTCATTCCTATCACAAGCTTGATTTTCAGGATCCACATCCCCATGTGGAAGATTGAGAATTGTCAATGTGTGCACGCTATCAATAGCGGTGTTTCTTTCTCTCGAAGTATCAACAGAAGTAGTATCCCTTTCCTCCGATTCATAAAGCTCACATGTATGATCACTTTTCTCGATGGTTTTTGTTGAGGAAGGTTGTACAACATGAAGATGAAAATCAGACATAGGTGTCAAAAAGTACTTGTGACGGTATAAGACATCAACAACACGGACAGTATCATAAGCATTGACCTGATCCAAAAATAACAAGTTATGAAAAATCATGGTTTGGGTACTTGGGTTGTGTTTGAACATGATTTTGGGTCTCAAGCCATGGTATGTGTAGAAGTAGGGAAAAAACTTGCTTTCTGTTGGGTCAAACCATTAGTTGCAAACAAACACATGCTATAAACTATTGAAACAAGGAAAAGGGGGGAGGAACCTTTAAGGCTTGCCCAAATGCTTGAAGAGCATCAACAATCAAGACATCTATCTCTGCTCCTGGAAGACAAAGTCAAAGAACAATAAACATTTTCAAAGTATAAATAATTGAAAATCTTTATAAATATTAATCAATTTCAAGTCAATTTTATACTTGGTTAAATCTCAGAATCTATACCTGGCAAGTTTATAACCTGGGAAATTTCTCCCATGCTTAATCCTTGGTCACCAGCCTTTTGGATGGCAGCATAAACAACCCTGAAGACCTCAGCACAAATGGCATATGCATGTTTTTTATTGGAATATTCTGACAACAAATGTCGTGCATAGCCTGCCATAGCTTCCCAGGGTGATTCACTACGATTTTCTTCCAGAGGTACAGGGTCAGAAGATTTAGTGATTTCCAAGATATGGTCAGGAAGTGAATAATTACTGCTTTGGCCAATGTTTAATTGGAAATCTCCCTCAAAAGGTTGGCCATAGTTATCATTATCCTTGAACAAATTTAAAATATCAGCTCTTGAAATTGTTGTTCGGTGTGCAGAAATGATGATACCAGGAAATCCTTTTTCCCGACGAGAAATAATTTCACCTTCTACTCCAAAGAAGGATTTTGACTTTTTGGCTTTATCACTATATGAAGACTCGGTAGTATCAGATTTACGCTTTGCACTTCTCAAGTCTTCAGCCTCTCCAACACCATTATCTGGTAGGAATGGAGAAATTGAAAGTTCACCCGATGAGACTAAAGCAAACAAATGAAAAATGTCCCCACATTGTAGATCTTCAGCAAGATTAGCGCCCACTTCTGTGAGGTCTTTGCCTCTTTCCTCCAGCCATGCAGAAAATTTAACAGCTTGCTTTCCAGTATTAAATGGAAATGGTGACTTGGAAACACTCTGCAAGAACTGTTGTGATAGTTCAAAACGTTCATTGCCAGTGCCCCCAACCTGTCAAATGTTGATGTAATTAGAACTTGTACAAAAACATGCATGGGCACACACACACATGCACATATTCAGGTTGTCTATATAAAACAGTAACTAGTGAGAAAAAGGAGAAAGGAAGAGAAAAATAAATCAGGTAGTAAAATAAATCTTAAAGTGGAGAGTCAAATTAAAATAAATGGCAACAGTACCAGAAACTATCTTAAAGTGGGCACACACACACATTCAGGTTGCTCATCATAGTTTTAACCTCTTCAGAAATATAAGGCAACATCCATGAAGTCTTTTAAGGTCAAAGGAAAATGTCCATTACAGTTAGTAACGAGTTATCAGTTAAATTGAGTCTTAGTAAACCTGAGAATTAAAAACAACACTATAGCGACCCTGATTACTTTTATCTTATTTGGGATTTAATAGTGTGTGTATTGGGAAAACTCGAAGTCCCATATCGGCTAAAGATAGTGCCAAGATAGAGTATATAAGTGGAAGACAACCCTCGCCCCATGAGCTAACTTTTGGGATTGAGTTAGGTCCAAACCTATGCTCCAAGAGTGTGTGGCTACCAATGATTTTGAAGTGAATTTCATAGCTTGAATATGTATTAGGTATTTTTCCAAATACACAAGGATGTACAACCTATATTGCGGGGACATGTAGGAACTTTTATGTATATTTTAATCCATACTCTATATTCTTGTAAACCTTTGTAAATGTAACATGCGGATAGAATTTGGCGAATTATGTGACTAATCAGTCTACACATGTATATTTATAATCTGTACAGCATTCAATAAAATGGAATCTGATGCTAATTCTAAGGGCTAACATACAGGAATTAATTACTCAATCAGCTAAAAATCAGTAACAGCTAATCTGAGTTATGCATGTGCTTATCTCATGTTTACATGTGCTTAATTCTAATACTGACAACATGAATATAGACATTTTATCACCAAATTAAGTCAATTTTGACATAATATTCTCTTAGCAACTGCCTTCAAATATATAACCGTGTTGCAGATCATTTTCCTCATGTTATGCTACAACTCTCTTATAAGATAAATATTACTTCATTTAAAACAAGCTCATGAGTCATACCATGAAATTATGGGAAAGAGTGATCGAACGGAGATTAAGAAAGGAGACTCAAGTTACTGAGAATCAATTTGGTTTCATGCCGGGAAGGTCGACCATGGAAGCGATTTATTTATTACGGCGGGTGATGGAGCAATATCGCATGGCCCAACAAGACTTGCACTTGATTTTTATTGACTTGGAGAAAGCGTATGATAGAGTGCCTAGAGAGATTTTGTGGAAAGCTCTAGAGAAGAAAGGGGTTAGGGTTGCATATATTCGAGCTATCCAAGATATGTATGATAGGGTATCGACTAGTGTTAGGACACAGGGTGGAGAGTCAGACGATTTTCCCATCACAATTGGTTTACATCAAGGGTCAACCCTTAGCCCCTACCTTTTTACCTTAATTCTGGATGTCCTCACGGAACAAATCCAAGAGATAGCGCCGAGATGCATGCTTTTTGCAGATGACATAGTCCTCCTTGGAGAGTCGAGGGAGGAGTTGAATGAGAGGTTGGAAACTTGGAGACGAACTCTAGAAACACATGGCTTTCGCCTAAGCAGAAGCAAATCGGAGTATATGGAATGTAAGTTCAACAAAAGAAGGAGGGTTTCTAACTCAGAGGTGAAAATAGGAGACCATATTATCCCTCAAGTCACACGGTTTAAATATCTTGGGTCTGTAATACAGGATGATGGGGAAATTGAAGGGGATGTGAATCATCGCATTCAAGCAGGATGGATGAAATGAAGAAAAGCATCGGGGGTGTTATGTGATGCAAAGGTACCGATCAAGCTAAAGGGAAAGTTTTATCGGACTACGGTAAGACCGGCGATTTTGTACGGAACAGAATGTTGGGCGGTCAAGAGCCAACATGAGAATAAAGTAGGTGTAGCGGAGATGAGGATGTTGCGGTGGATGTGTGGTAAGACTCGACAGGATAAAATTAGAAACGAAGCTATTAGAGAGAGGGTTGGAGTAGCGCCTATTGTAGAGAAGATGGTGGAAAATAGACTTAGGTGGTTTGGACATGTAGAGAGAAGACCGGTAGACTCTGTAGTGAGGAGAGTAGACCAGATGGAGAGAAGACAAACTATTCGAGGCAGAGGAAGACCCAAAAAGACTATAAGAGAGGTTATCAAAAAGGATCTCGAACTTAATGATTTGGATAGAAGTATGGTACTTGATAGAACATTATGGCGGAAGTTGATCCATGTAGCCGACCCCACCTAGTGGGATAAGGCGTTGTTGTTGTTGTTGTTGTTGTTGTAAAACAGGCTTTACGGTTTAGAAATGAGTCCACACACCCACACGCATGTGAAAACAAATGAGTCTACACACCCACACACATGTGAAAACGTAATATGGCTCATACATAGTAATTAATATGCTTTATAAAATTATGAGGCATGTTACTATTTCACATGATGACCAATATAAAGATGACTACAGCAATCAACAGCACAGGGTCAATTTAAGCACATAACCAATCAACATCACATCTGTTGCAATTAATACAAACAATGAGAGATTGATAACAACTTACCATAACTTTTTTCTCTTTAAGATAGTTAAAAGCAGCAAATAGATCATGCTGTGAGTATCGCCGAAGAATGTCATCTAGTAATTTGGGTGCCTGAGGATCTGTTGAGGTGCTTAAAAAAACAAGTTTAAATAGCTCTACAACATTTGAAATAGCCAATGATTCATTTACTTGTCCATAAACATTAACCATATTATTCAGAAACCTAGTAAAATTTTTATCAAGCCGCCGCCGCCGTGATCTTTGGGCAGAAAATGTATGGGGCTTCCCATGACTCTGAATATTATCACAAGGAATAGCTGATGTAATTTCTTCATTTTCTTGAGATTCCTGCCAGAAAAAAGATTCCTTTTGTCAGAGTATCAGACAGATTCCAGATATTAGAGTATAGTATACTCTAATACCAGAATACCTGAAGACTATAAAACAAGTTATAAAAATTAAAAATGATTCATCCAACAAGGAAAATGAGAGGAGTACAAAGGAAAATTATGAAATTAAAACTTAAATACTAGATCCAGCCAGGAATACGTTAAGTCTCATTTAGATACTTGGAAGCAATGACTTGACATTATTGTTGTTTAAGTCTTAGAGAATTACAAATCCATCAGCATTCGCATTTGCATCTGACCACCCATCATATTGCAATTGACCTTTTTGGGAGGAGGCACCCAGCTTAGCCATCATCTTGCAGCGAAGAATCTCATCAAGGACCATCTTGATATTTTTGTTCTCAAAGTCATCCCAAGCTTCTTTGTTTAGACTTGTAATTTGAATTTCAGCATCAGGACTAGAGTTATTGAGGATACCTTCACAGGACTGGGATCGCACAAACTGTTTGCGATCATTGTTTAATGACGAGTACTGGGACTTTTCCAGTTGCTTTGCATATCGTTCACTGAGCATGCTACAGAGTTTATTCACGGCTTTCCTAAATCTCATGTTACTATTCAACAAATTCATTCTTCTCATACAAGCGATTGGAGAAGCTGGAAGATCAGAAATGGATGCCCAATCTATGCGATGATATTTGGCACCAAGAACAGCACGGTGTTTAACATATTGGATCACCAACTGCCTGAAATGATATAAAATCATAGATACTCAGACCACATAGATAATACCACATTCATAGCCTTACAGGAGAGATTGACAATTTGTAATCTGAATTACAGCAAATATGCCTTCAAATTACAGAGCAATAGAATGGATACAAACAGAGGGGGGAAAGTACCTTTTTATCAATACTCTTAAGCTATTTATGAATTATAATTCAAGCCATTTTTTTTAAAAAAAACTTGTGAATATTAAAATCGTGTCACAAAATCAGCAATCATGATCAATTATAAGCAATTTCTTTAGTTTTTATCCTTTCTTTGTGAGTTAATCAAAATTTTTAAAATAATTATTTAATATCAATTAGAGCCACAATAGTTTTTGTAAAAGTTTATCACAAAAATATCCCCTGACAAGTTGCTTGTGTAGCATTAAGCCCAATGCTAGTTTATGAAAAATAAAGCCTTAAAATAACTCTCTTTTGATTTAAGCTTGCATTAAAGGTTCCACTAATAATGGTAACAAAATAAGACTGTACAGTCATTATATTTATCAATTCAGAACAAACTAAAAATACAAGCAAGAATAAGCTGAATTACTTCATTCAATTTTGGCTTTAATATATAAATGGTCCAACTTCAGAGAGTCGTTATATCCACACATATAATCTAAAGTAAAATAATTATTTCACTCAAGATTTAACAGGTTCCTAAAATTTCTCTTACCTATCAGTTTTGTCTGACCAAATGAATCTCCTTAGGCGTGTTGGCTTCATTTTGGTTAAGACACGCTGGCTAATAAGGGGGATACAGTCTTGAGGCATACTCTCCTCAAATTCTTGCATATGTGTGGCACACTCTCCCGAATGCACATCCAAATTTTGTGATCCTTCTATGTGCATGTCCACAACATCAGTTACTGCATCATCAATTCTGGCATGCTTTGCAGGCCTGAGCTCAGTGGATTTTTTTTTCCTACGACGAGATGAATTACCCTTGCATTCAGGTGAATTATCCTCTATCTTTTCATCTTTGAACTGATAAACAAAACGGCGATGACTCTTATACATGCTAA
Organism: Glycine max; assembly: GCF_000004515.6. Taxonomy (NCBI): domain Eukaryota; kingdom Viridiplantae; phylum Streptophyta; class Magnoliopsida; order Fabales; family Fabaceae; genus Glycine; species Glycine max. The sequence continues at coordinate 9,693 of NC_016089.4, read as the reverse complement.
GTACCTACAAGTGGCATTAAAGTTTGAAAAAAATACATATAGGAAAGAATTGCAAGAGTCACTCATCTTGAAACAGCGGCGATAATACTGAGTTAAATTTTTATTTTACTCAAATAAAATAGAATATACTTTTCCTCATTTAAAGTTTTAAATTCTGGGAGTTCACTTCCATTGACAGTTCTCAGTATAATCTACCAGACTGTGTCTCTAAAACTATAAGCAGCAACTGGTTCAAGAAACAAAGTGTGTGACAAGTTAATCCTAGAATAAAGCCATTAATTTCCTCATCATAATTGATCAAAGGTTTCTTGTCAACTACAACTACACAAATCATGCTTTCTGATATAAATGTGAAATAATATTTTGGAGAAACATATTAAAGAGACAAACATATTAAGCAAGATAATCTACAAAATTGTCTATTTAACTGAGACAAGACAGGAGCCCATGACGTTATGTTCCCTCAAGGATATACTTACCTACTGATAATGATTTTTTTTTGGGAGGGGCGTGTACAGTACTGATATTGTATTTTCTTTTCCAAAAGGGATAAACAACAAAATCAAGTCAACAGCTTGAAACAAACTAACCTGCTCTGTGGTAAGATTCAGATCTTTTGCAATCTTCTCACAGTCCCTATATGAAATATTTTCACTAAGATTATCCTTGGTTACATGCTTTAAAAGTTCAGCACGTTGTTCAGCTGTCATAAGACGAGTAGATGCCCATGAACGGAAGCGGAAAAGCTAACAATATAAACAAAAAATTACTATCTTTAGTGTTTGTACTGATACCATGTCATCAAAATATAATATTAGGCTGAATATAAGGCATGAAAACTGAGAAATTTTCAAATTGTGAACTGGAGACAAACTTCCAGAATACCTCATGGACCACAGATCCAGGAAATGCATATGAAGCAGCTTTTCGATCAGCAGTAGCATAGCAATTCTCCAATGTTCGCCAATATTCATCAACTGCACCTCTATTAGATAGAATAAAATCATGCCTGACTCTTGGTCGAAGATCAAGAGATATAAAATTTAAAGATGCTGCATCATTTGAAATGGGTTCCTCGATGTAAGGCCGAAGCTCCATCGTGTGAGTTTGAGGGGTTTTGACTCCATCTCTAGATTGCAAATCAGTTACAATTCGTATCAACTACACAAATAAATCCACGTCAAGCATGTATCATTTAAATTTTACAGTGTAATGGTAATCTTATTTCTTTTAACTTTTTTCCCTAACAGTTTCTTACTTTCCATTTTGGTTGACCTTTTTGCCCTCTATTTAGCAGCTTTTTGTCTTTCAGAAACTTAATTTTACAGTGGGAGAAAAAAGAATAATATTATCCTACATACAGTAAGTTTATTATGGCATAAAAACAAGATGGGCAAAACTAAGTGAAAATTTACCATCTGCAGTCAACTGCTCAAACAAAAAGCAAGATACAAATTCCTTAGCAGGGATGAGAAAGAGGTAAAATAGCCATGCTAAGAATAACTTAAATACTTGAAAGTTTTACGAGCCATGAGAAGGAATACGGAATAAGTTCCAGGTATATCAGTTTGCGACAAACTAAAAATGCCTTAGCAGCTTCTTAAGTAAAAATGTTTTTCTTTTACTCCTGTTTTCTTAAGTATTTCATTACCATTTTTAACAATAGTAGTGTGGCCAATCAAGTGAATAAAATATTAATCTAGTTCGCTTATTAATGTTATACCTAAGTATTTTAAATCAGACCCTAACTAACTAACCATTGGTTACCTATCAATCTATCAAGTATCTTTCACTTCCTTTGACTCTTAATAAAAACCAAAATCTTAGGACATAACATAAATGAGTAAGATTTCTTTAGATTGTTGTAAAAAAACTCAAGTCAGTGTGCCGAAGACTTCAAATTATGCATTGCCATCATTAGTTGGGTTGCTCTCCCAACTCACTATCACAGTCACATTGGGTAAGGATGAACGGAACTAATTGAGTACGGAAACAAGAACAGAACACAGAAATGAGAAAGAAAATCCTTAAAAGAGATAAAAAAAGTAGGTTTGTCCACCAATGATGACTGCAACATGTCAAGGAATTGCTATATTTTGTTTGGTAAAGATGACTCTAACTCTAGCATTTTAAGCGGTTCAATATTCCACCACTCCCAGACCTTAATAAGATGGAACCAGCAAAACAAAAGTAATTGCAAAAGAAAATCTTTAAATCATTCCAATTTAAAACAAAGACCTCAAATTTAACTCAACAGTAAACAGGAATACCTTTAATCGGCGTAAAATGTCAATAACTAATGACAATCTTCCTGTTGCTTGAGCATCCATTAAACACTTGTACTCCTCCGGAGGAAGATCAGAGAGACGTAAATCCATCTTGCACTTTTCAATCATTTCTTCATAATTTTTAGTGGACCCGACAACTTTTAAGAATAGTTCAACTGGCATTTCTTTAATAGTTGCTTCTAGAAAAAATAGTTTGCTGCTACTATGAGGAGCATCAGTTACCTCGAAGACACATTTTTTAGATGATAAAACATTAATATGGCTTGTTGACCTATGCAGACAATCCCAAATAAAACTGTGCAGCAGCTTTGCACGAATCATTTTTGCTAATACAAATCCATTAGCACGCATGGCTTCTGCTTTACTAGCCTGCCCATCTGGAACTATAACGCTTTGATTTTTCTGAATATCCTCCATTACAGGTAGCAATTCATCATTTTTCTGATGTGAAGCACTTTTGCTGCGAATATAACAATTAAATGATCGTATTCTATCTTGAATTTCATCAAATAACTCAGGAGTTAGACTCATGGATGGATGTACAACTACCACACAATCTTTTGTCCTGGAATATTCAGAAATAACAGGTGAATGTACTGTTATACATTTGACCTGCTCTTGTTCTTGAAGTTTAGTTAATATTCGGTCAATAGTCTTGCGGTCCACTTTTGTAGACTTATCCTTCTCAAAGCAAATAAGACACCTATTTATCTCAGATTTCAAAATGAACCTTTCATCCTGCATAGGGAAAAATGTAAAAAGAAATGTCTTAGAATGCTTCATTTGCAATAGGATTAGGAAAGGAAAAAAAAAAAAAAGACAGACCTTTAGTCTTTCTAGTATCCTATTTGCCCTTCTAGTGTTATCCACACTTAAAGATAGACTTGCATATCTTTGATTTGATCCAGTAGAGAATGGTTTCAACATGTCAGATGGAAATGCTCCTGATGGTGCATTGTCTGCCTCCGCTGATGAACTGACTGATTTGCAGTGAGAAACTGTACTTCTTCGGTCAAGGACCAAATCTTGCAAGTCTGCTGACGTTCCTACAAAGTTTGACTCAGTATTTCTTGGAGATACACAAGATAGTTCTGCACCAACTCCTCTATCTTCCAATTTTGCAGGGTCAGCAAGTTTTCCACTGGTAGTTGAAGTCTCAAATTCAGATATTATTTTTGAACTGTCAGGCACATCGTTTAAAGTTTTGTTTTCATCAAGCTTGCAAATAAGTTCAACTTCTGGTTCAGGGTTGAAATTTTTAGAAGTCCAAACTCGAATTGCCTTAGATTTTAGGCATTGTTCTTCCTGCACTTTCATTCCAAATCTATAGCACAAATTTACAAGTCGAATGTGACTCTTTTTCAGTTCAATCCCAAGCCTTTCACATATCTGTTTACAAAAAAATCCCAATAAATTCAAAGTGCAAAGGCAATGATATTCACATTTAAGGATGCATCATTGAGAACCAGCCCGAAAAACAAAACTTCATTTGAAGAGAGAGCATATAAAAAAGAATGGAGCTGATTTCAATTAAAAAGTTCAAAAGTGTATACAAGAGACAAACATTCCAAACAAAGAGAAAAGGTTGTCGAGCTGTAAATATTAGGTATTAACTTAAAAATATTCTTAGTTTAACAGGTTTAAATAGCTTAGATTGAGGGATATTAATTAGGAGAAAATTGAGGGGCATTGATGAGGAGAAAGTGTAGGGGATGGTTTGATTAGGAGTGATTTGTTTCCTTTTTGGATGCTTATATCATTCTTTAAATACCTATTTAATTCCTCTTTGGAGAATAAAAATGGAATCATTTTATTGTCACATATTTCTAGATTTTTCTACAAAGGTACGTCTAAATAAATCTTTTTTTTTAAAAAAAAAAGATTCATTACATAGAAAGGATGGAAAATACATTGCGGTACAGGATAAGATATCCTCCAAGTTCTAGAGCAGAATAGAAACAACTAGGAGTGAAACAACTATAAATTGCAGCCAAGCCTACATCCTCAGTCTCTCTGCATATCAATAATCAGACAATAGCAAGTAGCAACTCCCTAGAAGCAATAGCAAGCAGAACACCAATAGAAGCCATACACACAAACTCAGTCCCCTAAAAGCATTTAAATGAGCAGGAACCCATCGCTTCCCATTATTGGGAAGCAATCATTCCATCTAACTGTTATTTAGGAAACATTTCCCCTTTTTATTTGTTACAATTGACCTTGCCATTGAAATATTGAATAAAGACATCACATGCTTTTAAGGCTATCAGCCACAGTATGGGAAGCTGACCAAGCTCCCTAATCATTTAACATTTATATCTGACAACAAGAACTATATTGCAAAGACAGAATTAAGAACACAGTGAAACTGCATCACAAGGTTTGGGTGAGCTTGTGCCTTGTCCATGCTTCAAGCTAAAAGAGCATTTGCATGACACAACCAATTCACTCAAACAGTATAACTTCACCCTTACTATCATCTCTACAACTATATCTCACTTTATAGAAATTCACTGCAACCATTTTCTTGCCAGTAATACATTAAAAACCACAAATAATATTGCAAAATATTTCCTCTAAATCTTCTCTAAACAACAACATAAATTTAAATATAATATTCATCAGCAAGTTTATTCAAGTACTTTTAGAAGGAAATAGCCAACCTCTGATCCATATCATTCATCAACGCCCTAAACAATGTAAATCAATGAATCTAATTGTTTGTCAATTCTTTCTCTTTTCCTGGAATTTACATCTTTTCATGTCTTCCAACAAAGAGAATATAAGAATAAAAAACGCACCTCCTTCAAAGTAATGCCACAAGATCCTGCAGCATCAATAATATCATAAATTTGATGCTCCATGGGAAGCTCCACAAGCTGATCAATAACTTGACAGATTTTCCCGGAGTTCAACTTTTTATCTTCATTTCCAGATTCTGTAGTTATTGGGTCAAGAAGGCGCAGGCAAGCCTCAATCTGCAAACACGTAAAGACTTACATCTATATGATCACCACAACAAAGTTATACCAACTTATGGCTAAGAGGGGGGAGGGGAGGAATTGGCTGATTGTAAAGGACAAAATATTCAATTGATATAAAGAGGTGTAAACATGAGGTATAAACAAGAGATATAATAATCTAAAAGGGAAAACGATGGGAGCTAAAAGAAGAGGTTTGGTTACTCAGACAGTCAAATGAGTCAATATTAATCTCATGGCATGAATAGTGGAGAATTAGTCATCACTGCCATGTTATTTGAAAGGACTGTGTTAAAATACAGATCCACCAAGTAACCACAACTTATATTTTCAGACAATTACAAGATCAATCAGGTTCATTCTTGTCTTGCAACAGTAAAAAGATGCCATACTTAGAAATTCAAGGGTGAAAATGATACATTGCAAGCCCAAACAATCTGTTTTTACCCTTAATGTGACTACTTGTTTATTTATTTATGTTGACAGAATAATGTAACTGATAAGTTGGATTTTCTTCCCATAAGGAGAAGAAGATTTATAATGCTTGCCAAGAAAGACATTGCTGAGAAAATTACAATCTCCAGCAAAGACTAAAATTCATCAAACAGGAACGAGTTACAAAAAACATAGATACAGTGTAAACTAACCAACCTTGCCATTCACCTTAGCGTCAAACTGTTCCACAATGCCATGTGCTTTCAACCTTTGAGAAATCTGGTTACACGAGCAATAAGGCAATCTGGACATATAGGAGAAGACATAATTATAATTTTGGAAAGTTCAAAGTCAGAAAACATACTTGTCGCCAAGCCCTTTGTTTTGGACGCGATCCACAGTAACCAAGATCCTTCTTAATATCTGACACAAGAAGAACCTTGAAGAAAAAAGATGACAATTAAAACATGAGCATAAAATGATGAGAATAGTCGGTTGGTAACTTTAAAGAGAATTGAATGAAAATGAACCTTGCCATTGGCTTCTGCAAGTTTTTCACAAATAGCTTTCATCTGAGGTTTATAATCCTTAAGATGAACATCTGTTTGAAGGGTGGTTCCATCTGCATCCTCATCGTCATCATCAGGGGAGTTGAATTTGGTAATTTCAAACTCAAACCTTTGATGAGAGGCAAGTTGCTTCGCATAGCGATGCAAGTATACTAAATGGGTAGCTACACACGGATAATTTTTGGATTCACCATGACTGGAGATTTGTTTCTTTTTCTCAATTGCCGAGCGCTTGACAATCAAGCCTTGACACTCAAGACTCCTCAACACATAATGGAAGTTATTGGGATCAATGTGCAACTGTTTGGCAAGCTGAGTTTGCGTGACACCATTCGCTCTAGCATTAGCAAGAAGGCGAAGGACACGCATTTGGGCATCTTGGAGAGATTGCGAGTCGTAGAGACCGACAAAGTTATCCGTGAGGCTCTGGTGAGCAAAGATCTTTGTATTGAGCTTCTCGGCATCCTCCAGTTCCGAAGAAGAGGGTTGTGGTTCAAACCGGAGAGTGGGAATGCGAAGCAGGTTTGTCCATATGGCTCTTTTGACAGTGGAATTGAGACAGAGATTGGAGGATGAAAGAGAGGGTGAGTCTTCAAGCTTGGCCCACAGGGCTGCGAGAGTTAGTCCATCTTCAATCCCAGCACATATCTCTTCCACCGCAGCATTCACAACCGAGTCCATTCTTTATTCTTTATATTATATGTGATACATGAAGAAGGTCTTCAAAAATTTATCAGCATATGTAAGCACAATAACAAATAAAAAGACAGAAATTAGAATAAGAAATGAGAAATCAAAACGCTCAATAGAAAATCAGCAACAAAAATACCCCAAAGAGTGTGGCGCGCGATGCCGCTGATCGTAGCACTGACAATAGGGGTGTGGAAGGGAAGGAAGAATCGTTGTTGTGGGAAAGATCAAGAATGAGAGAGGGTTTTATCCTTTCCTATTTTATTCGTTCAATTGCAATTCGAATATACGAAAGAAAGAAAAATTTGAATTCCAACACACGAACGCGCGTTTCTCTTAGTTGAACGCGAAACCAGACACAGCATACTTCAACAGGATTTAAATCTGCAGTCTCCTTTCATGTCACACTTCGTATCCACCAACGTACGACATTACTTCGGTATAGGTTGTAAAGTTGAACTTACACCGGTGGTGTAGGTTGGTAATTCATTCATCCATTGTACATGTGACGGTCTTTATCTTCTCATAAGATAATCGACTTCAAATCTAATCAAATATTATCTACTCAATTTTAAATTAATCTAAACAAATTTAATATGATATTATCCAATTAGCTTTGAATTAATCAAATTTAATAAAATATTGTGTATTTGATTTTGTATTAATCTAATTAATTTTAATAAGATATTATCTAATTAATTTAATAAATTATAATGCGGTAATTATATTTAATGAAAATTAAATATGCTTGCATTAATATATTAAATCTTATAATTTCAAAAATAAAAATTAAAGCGACATTTAATATGAAAATTCTCTTTTAAGTTTTTCAGGAATTTTAGATTGAGAATCTTAATTCCTTCTATATATATTTTTATGATTGTAACATTTTTCAGAATCGTTTTTTAATTGAGTTTTTATTAAGTTTATGACAAAATATTTCATGAGAGAAAGTGATAATTTAACTTTTTTGAGTTATTAAAAAAAGGTTTTATTGTATTAAATATAATTAAAGTTTTTCATATTCTACTTATTAGATAATTTAATTTGATAAATATTTAAATTTTTGATAAAAATGTCTCGTTAATATTTGATCTTCAAAAATCTTATATAAATATTCTTAAGAATATATTTATATTTATGACAAATAAACAAAACAATTTTTAATCATTGTTAAGAATTATGATTATCAAAAATCATGATTTTCATATAAAAAAGATCTTGTACCAAATGTCGCCTAAGTTTATAATATAATAATGAGATGTGGATCAAGTTGTGAAAGGTATCAAGATTAAGTCTTCGCAATGGTGTGTGGCAACTCTCCCTTGGATAAACTGAAAGTTAGAAATCCAATATCATCTTCTTTAGTAGCTCAAATATAATTCTTTTTTAGGAAACTTTCCCAATGTCAATTTATGATCCACATATGTTATGATGAGAAAAATATATAGCATGAAACATAACACTAAATCCATTTCAACTTCAAAAGAGTTAGTTCGATATATATCATTGTGGAATAGCCCACCCCAAAAATGCTATAATGGGATGGCCAATGTTTTAATGTTATTTATAATAAATATTATGCTATTAGTTTTATATATTAATTAAATATTAGGATTTAGAAAATTTTAACAGATTTTACAATATTTTAGGATATATTTTATGATAAAAAGATTTAAATATTTATTAAAATAGAAAAGATATCAAATCATTTAAATAATTTTTATTTGATACTAAAGAGTAATTAGAAAATATCTCTATTTAAATTCGATTAGAAAATAAAACTTGATTATAATGCATCTAAATTTGAATTTTGAGTAAAAGAGGTAAGAAAGTTATATGAATAAGAGTCTAATAGTTAAAATTAACGGTCCAAAAAGCAATGTTAAAACTGACAGTTCAAGTCCAAATACAATTTGTGTTGGAAATAAAACACAAGAGTTAAAATAGCCAAAAAAAAAAAAAAACAGATGGTGTCATTTAGAGTTAGGGTTGTGAATTGGGTAACTTTCTTTTCTGACCCACTAACAGTGAGCACAGCCAAGAGAGCAAACAATCGATAGAAGCTGCAGAACTGCATTTCAGCACGATTTGTCCACCATGGCCACCATTTTGGCCGTGAAAAGCACCGTTCCAGCCACAACGGCCAGGTGGGATATGATGACGCTTGGAGGAGGGTTAAGGGTTTAGGGTTGAGGGTTGAGGGATGAGGGTTGAAGGTTGAAGGTTTAGGGTATAGGGTATATGGTATAGGGTTTAGGGTATATGGTATAGGATTTAGGGTTAGGTTTAGGGTTAGGGTTATGATTGGGGTTTGGGATATGGGGCATGGGGGTCGGGGCTTGGGTTCGGGGTTTGGGAGTTGGGGTTTGGGGTTTGGGTTGAGGGTTTGGGGTTTAGGGTTTGGGTTTTAGGGTTGAGGGTTTGGGATTGAGGGTTTGGGGATTAGGGATTAGGGTTTGGGGTTTAGGGTTTAGGGTTTAGGGTTTAGGGTTTAGGGTTTAGGGTTTAGGGTTTAGGGTTTAGGGTTTAGGGTTTAGGGTTTAGGGTTTAGGGTTTAGGGTTTAGGGTTTAGGGTTTAGGGTTTAGGGTTTAGGGTTTAGGGTTTAGGGTTTAGGGTTTAGGGTTTAGGGTTTAGGGTTTAGGGTTTAGGGTTTAGGGTTTAGGGTTTAGGGTTTAGGGTTTAGGGTTTAGGGTTTAGGGTTTAGGGTTTAGGGTTTAGGGTTTAGC